>NC_056732.1:1459488315-1459545815 GCF_019279795.1 Protopterus annectens
TTTGGGACCTGAAATCCCGTAAGAAACTGGTTTTCATACAAGGTAATGAGGTATGGTGTGAACAAGAGGGGTAGTAAAGAGGAGTATATCATTATATGTGATTCAGCTAGTGAGTGAAGGAACTGTTTTACCTGGTGATGCAACACCAGAAGATAGAGTGGTGAGGTAAAGGTACTGGAAGGGGGGATGGGAGAATGCCAGATGAAAGCTAATAGGTGCTATTAAATGTAGGTAGTAGAATAGGGGTGGGTGGAATTATCCCAGATTATCCCAGATGAAAGCAGATAGGATCTAGAAAGTGGGGGAGTGGCTATAGTACTATAAATTTAGAGGTAATGGGGGTGGGAGGAAATTGGGGGCAGGGAGGGGAGCGAAGAGAGCCCGAGTGTAACGAGGGCGAACGTAGCGGGGCTATTGCAGTTTACAAGGTTTCCTAAGGTGTCCTAAAGCTATAAGGTAAGTATTACAGCTCTGATGTAAGAGTCAATTTACTGCAGTTACAGGGGAAGGAGGCAACCACTCAAGTAGAAACAAAGAACCCAATATGCATATCAGTCATGTCAGGAAGAACACCCTTGAAAGGATTACAGCACTTTCCTATCATACAAGGTATATTAGTGAACTACCTTGTTGGAAAGGCCTCAAAAGGTGGCCATCTGAGTGTGCCATAACTATTGTCTGTGTGTAAGTCACTGTTGTCTGACAGACAGATTTTACCAGATTCCGACCTCTGTATTTATTTATTTATTTATTTTACATTTGTTAACTTGGAGAGTCCAACTGGATATATGTCCATTTTCAGTGGAGGCCCGGGGAGAAAAGCTCCGGAGCAATAAAATCATTAACAAGAGAAAGACATGTTAACCAAAAGGTTCATTAAACAATATATAGAGTACACAGTCTTTATACTTCTTATAGAAGTATAGTACATATAAGATAGTGAGTTAACCAAAGAGTGTATTTGCCAACATTCACAGGCTACATTAATATATACATGTTATAGAGGTGTATATATTAATGCCAACCCCCACTAGCTGTGGACATGCATTTCTGCTTCTTATGGCATCATCAGCACAGCATAAGTGGAATGTTTGGCTAACATGGTCTTGCATGTCTGCGGCTAGTGGGGTTTGGCTTTATTCGCCTGAATTTGTCCATAAATAGATTGAAAAGAAAAAGTCATGGACATTCAGAATTGCCATTTAGCTGAAACACCTGATGTCCTTAAAGGGTAATTTGCATATATCCCATGTTGTCTCTAATGCAAGAGGTTTAAGGAATCACACAGTGGAAAGTCTAGATTTGCTAGATTTTTCCTTTTGTGTTTCATATGTTATATATGGAAATTATAATCACACATCATTATTACTTTGAATAATAGCATTGCTATATGACAAATTATCATAGCTTTTTCTAAGAGGGATCAACATCTATACATGTGCACAGCAAATGGGTTTGACAACAGTGTTGGTAACATGGACAGTCACGTCAAGACTGATACAATGTAATCTGAGCAGTAATGTCTGGATTTGAATTAACTGCCCAACATCACAAGCTAAAGAATAGTGCTTGAATAACAAGCACCAAAAGACATGTTAAGGTCCAACTGGGACAGTGCACAGTTTAGTGGATGACATCATCATTGTTTATTAGCTGTATGTTTATGCTAAAAAGTGGTTCAAGGGTACAATGACATGATACAGCTACACATCATATATGTCTTGGAAGAATAGTATAGACAGTATAAGGGTGAAAGACACACTCACAGCTGACCTTAAACGTCCTGCATATGTAGTTACACAATGTAGAAAGCAATCATCAAAGTCAAGAAATACAGGAGAATTTGCATACTGCAGGTATGCTAGCATTGTATAATCATTGTGTGGACAAAAAGTTACTTTCCCCTGTTGATGCTAGGATTTATTTGCTAGCATCACAGAGCACTGCTGTAAATACATCTCATAATTAGAAGTATACATAAAGGTGGTAGTGAGGTGGCCAATGATATGTGACAGTAATCACTGTCACACTATTTAAGCACTGATGGACTCAAACCACCTAGTTATCCACTTACACCACCTATAAAGCACATTATCAGCAGCCAGAATGACAGAACAATATTAAGTACATGAGACATACAGTATATATGAAGGGATGACATCAGCAGTGTATTACCAAGGAGATGTGTCTGGTAAAATGAATTTTACAACCATATAAGGTTGTAAAAGGTGACTCTGAAAAATGTATGTAAAGCAATCATGAATTCATTTGGAGTCACACTTGTAAAAGTTAAGCACTGCTGTATTCAAACCTCCTACCTATCTATTTATACATTCTAGAGACTAGTATAAGACATGCAAGCACCACAGGAGATGTCTGACATTTACTTGTAAAAGAATTGCCTCATCAGTGTGTTGCACCAGAGGTGTAAGCAGACAATATAAGTTTGTAATTGTGTGCTCTTATTGCTACCCCCCAAAAAACTGTCATTTGAAAAATGGAAACCTTTTCCCACCACCCCGCTTAAATGTTTGCATCACTTTCCTACTAAACATGTTAAAGGGATACACTTTCAATCTATGACACTCTAATTGGAAGCATAAATTTAGATAGTTGTGGATGGAGTATGGCCTACAAACATGTATTTTTTAAGTAATGTATAGAAAATTGTACTCAGTAGGGTGCAAACAGTATGCATAACTATACCCTTGTGTTGCAAAGATGCTGTAGATCTGAAAGGTACGATTAGGGGATGGCAGAGTCATGTAGCAGTTTAAAACATTTATCCACGGTAAAAGTTGACTTGAGCACATGCTCACCTAACTGTAAACACCCCCGCCTACAAATGCAAGTTCCACATTGAACCTCCTACCTACCTAGTTAAACAATGCATAAAGCACTATATTAGTTGCAAGTGCCACAGGAGATGTCTGACTCTTAAGTGCACTTTTGTCAGGATGACCTCATCATTGTGTTTCACAGAGAACGTTTCAATTACCTATCTACTTACAGAATCTAAAGAACACCATATTCATCACAAGTGACATAGTAGAAATCTAATTTTTAACAATGTAAAATAGGATATTTGACATTTTTTTTTAAATCCACTATTTGGAACAGATGGTCCTGGGCATCACAGGTTTTACAACAATGCATATATGTGCAGAAAACAATGCAACATCCCTATAATTGTCATATGTAAATGTTACTATGAAGGACACACATTATCGGATAACATGGATATTCACTGTTGTACATTACTGGATTATCAAACTTTCCTGCAACATCATGTCAGGATGATTGCAGCCTTGTGTTGAATCATTCTTTCACTATGTGCATTGCCACGACAAACATGCAAGTCATACATAGGACATTGCAATGGAGAATAACAGTGATGAGTTTTGTGAGAATAGGTTAATGCAACATGTAACAGTCACAATTGTAAACAGTATATTACAGACGTACATTAAACAACTGAATTAATTGAGCCAATATCATTTTGAAATAAAAGTCACCTATTAACAAAAGTAATCGAGACATAAAAATGTGCAGTCTAAAACAAGAATCGATTTTCTTCTTGATTTTTTTTCACTCTTTGAGCTCAGCACTGCCAAGCTGAGTGGCACTGCTGATGGCAAACTATTAGTGCGTGCGTAATAATATCATGAAGTTTTGAACTTAGCAGCAGTCTATGTTGCTCTGTGATGACATTCACACAAAGATCCATACAAGACAGGTTTCACAGTAGGTAGCAGCTACATTAATATAGCAGCAGAATAATGATGTATTAAATAAATGTGTCACCAGCATTTACATTTACAGGACAGCAGACAACATGAGCTGAAACATTTTTTCCTTTATGTGTATTCAAACATTTACAGCATACCAAGAAAAAAAATTATACTCGGGTATTATCTAAGCATATCACATAGGAATTCATAATTCTGACAGGTACAGTGTGAAGCAGATTTCAGCAAATGTGAATGTATGTATTCATCTTCATTACCTTATTGACCCTTGTAATCTATACATGCAACTCATAAGTTCATAGGTTCATAGGTAGGTACTAGGCTATTGGCCCTAGGGCCTGTACAAGCCTAGCCAAAAAGGTACCGTGGCTTTTGCCACCCAAGAGAATTATTTTCCTGTGCACCTGTCAAGCAGAGCCACAGAAGTGATCCCTGGGATGAATTTCCTATTACCCATCCAATCATCAAGATTTTTCTTGAAGAGTGCTAATGAAGAGCTCTGTTTGACATAGATAGGTAGTCTATTCCACAGTATGGGAAGTTTCTGGGACAGGAATCTATCCCTCCAGCATGTTCTGTCTATTGTGGTGACAAAGTTTAGATCCCTAGAGTATGTAGCTCGAAGGGATTGGGATTTCTTTAAGTGGAACATGTCCAACAGCTTTGGTTTTGACATAGCTTTATATGCTAGGCAGAGATTGCCTCTAAGTAGGCAATATGCGATGAAGTAAAGCTGGAGTTTTTTGAGACGGTCTGTGTAGGGCATCTGTTTGAGGCCAGTAATCCTCCTTGTGAGGTATTTCTGTGGCCTTTCCAGTTGTTGTAGATGTCTTGTGAGGTACATACCAAAAGGGGCATTGTACTCTATAATGGGTCTAATGAGTGATGAGTAGAGGGTAACAATGGCCTCTTTTTTCTGGATGAGAAACCTTTTGTGATGAGGTGTGCCATGTAGGAAGGATTTCCTGACCACTGTGGCGATGTGATTATCAAAGGAGAGACTACTGTACCTGTGTCCCAAGGTCTCTTATCACACTTTCAGTGTTAAGTAGACTACCGCCTATGTGGTAGTTCATGGGTACAGAGTTTTTACCAAAGGGGATGACAATGCACTTTTTGGCAATGAGCTTGAGGCCATGGCTTTGATACCAGGCATCTGTCTCAGTGAGGCCCTTTTGTAGGATGTTTACATCATTAGGAGTTTTGATTAAGGCTCCTAGTTTGCAGTCATCTGCGAACTTAGTTAGCCAAAGACCTTCTGTGTTAGCCTGTACTTTGGAGATGTAGATACCAAACAGGAGAGGACCTAGGACTGAACCCTGTGGTACACCAGTTGTCACTGGTCTGAAGTCTGATTTGGAGTCTGCTACTTTCACAGTGTGGGTTCTGTCAGTAAGCCAGTTGGTAACCCATCTTGTGACATAGGGATTTATACCTAGTTTAGTGAGTTTATCTATAATTCCAGAGTGGGGGATGGTATTGAACACCTTGGCAAGATCTAGATAGGCTGTGTGAACCACCTTACCCTCATCTGTGGCTTTGGTGACTGCTTCAAAGAAGTCTATCAGGTTTAGGAGACATGATCTGCCTTTTACAAACCCGAACTGTGTGGGGTCCAGAGTTTGGAGATCTCCAATGACTTATAGTTTCATAGTTTCATAGTATAGTACTAGGCTATCTACCCTAGGGCATTTATAAGCCTAGCCAAAGTGTATGTGGCTTTCACCACCCCATGTAATGATACAAAAGTGCACAATTTAAATTAAATTTAGTTTACTGTGCCTCTATCTAGCAATGACACAGAGATAACCCCCGGGGTAAACCTACGATCACCCATCCATTCGTCCAGATTTCTCTTGAAGAGAGTCAGTGAAGGGCTCTGCCTAACATGGACAGGTATCATGTTCCAGAGTGCGGGAAGCCTCTGGGTTATGAATCTGTCCCTCCAGCATGTCCTATTCATATTTGTGCTGAGGTTTAGATCTTTAGCTCGTGGCTCTGATGGATTTGGATTTTTTGAGGTGGAGCATGTCCATTAATTCTGAATTGGACATGGCCTTGTACGTAAGGCACAGATCACCTCTGAGCAGGCGGTATGCTACTGAATAGAGCTGGAGCTTTTTCAGTCTGGCAGCATATGACATATGCTGGAGACCCTTGATCCTCTTGGTAAGGCACTTTTGGGGTCTCTCCAGCTGCTGCAGGTGCTGGGTGAGGTACATACCAAATGGGGCATTGTACTCAATCATAGGCCTGATAAGGGAGGAATATAAGGGTACAATGACATCCTTTGATCTGGATATGAATCCCTTCATGATAAGTTGGGCAAGGTAGAAGGTCTTTCTAACCACTTTGGCGACGTGGGTGTCAAATGAGAGGTCACTGTCAACTTGGGTCCCCAGGTCTCTGATTACTTTTTCCGTACTTAATGGATTACCACCTATGTGGTAATTTGTGGGTACTTTGTTTTTTCCAAAGGGGATGACTATACATTTTTTGGCATTTAGTTTAAGGCCATGACTCTGGCACCAGTTGTCTGTTTCTGTGAGGCTGTTCTGGAGGATGCATGTGTCAGCTGGTGTGTTGACTATGGCGCCTAGTTTGCAGTCGTCTGCGAACTTTGTCAGCCACAACCCCCCTATGTTTGCCTGCACATCTGAGAAATAAATGCCGAACAAGAGGGGTCCCAAGACAGAGCCCTGTGGGACTCCACTTGTAACTGGCTTAGAGTCTGACATAGCTCCAGCTATTCTGACTTTGTGGGTTCTGTCCTTTAGCCAGTTTGCAACCCATCTTGTGACAAATGGGTTTACATTTAAGCTGTTGAGCTTGTCTATGATGCTTGAGTGGGGTATTGTGTCGAAGGCTTTTGCCAGATCCGGGTAGGCTGTATGAACTGCTTTGCCTTCATCGATGGCTCTAGTGACTGTTTCAAAAAAGTCCACCAGGTTTAAAAGACAGGATCTGCCTTTTACAAAACTGAACTGGGTAGGGTCAATTGTCTGTAGGTCCCCAATGTCTTTGTTTATGAGTTCCATAATGATCCTTTCCATAGCTTTGCAGACCAGGCTGGTCAAGCTTATGGGGCAGTAGTTTCCAGGGTCTATAGAGGTGCCACCTTTGTGGAGTGGGACCACTGTAGCTGTATGCCAGTGTTCAGGGACATATCCTGGAGCAAGGCTAAGATTAAACAGTGTTCTTATGTGCGGGTTTAGATCCTCTAGGAGTTCACGTAGCACGCAACCCGGGACACCGTCAGGTCCCATGGATGCTGTATTTTTAGCTTTGCTGAGGGCAGCTCTCACCTGGACATCTGAGATTTCAGGGAGGTTGCATTCAGCTGAGATATTTATTTCGTCTTTTGGGGGAGAGGGAGGGGAGAAATTTGCACTGAACCTGTCTGCCAGTATGTTGGCAATATCTGTGGGTTCAGTGTATTTTTTGCCATTATGAACTAACTCTGCGCATATCTGAGGGTTTCTGCCCAGGTTTCTAACATAACTGAAGAAGGCCTTGTGATTATCTTTAGTGTTCTTGGCGATTTTTCTCTCAAAGTTGGCCTTTGATGATTTTATTAGTGAGCGTAGTTTTTTGCTAGTGCTGATCAGGGATGCGTTCCCTTTATGGGATTTTGCTCTGTCTTGCAGTAGCTTCCTTCTCTTGTTATAAAGTTTGTTTATGGCTGGGGTCCACCAGATAGGATGCCTGCCTTTGGTGGAAAGGGTCTTGGTTTTATTTGGGATTGCATGATCCATGCATTCTTGGAGATGCCCGTAGAAAGCATTTGTGAAGGATTCAGCAGTGTGGGATGTGGTTTCCACTGGCCCAGGGGGCTTGAAGGATACCATTTCAGTCCTAAGGAGTGTAAAGTCGGCTTTTGAGAAGTTTCTCACTGTGGTCTTTTGTGCTGGGGGTGGAGGTGGGATATGAATATCTAGGATTATTAGTTTATGGTCTGATCTCACTAATGAGGGGTATACTTCCGGTGTTGAGCATTTTGTCCCCATGTTTGTGATGATCAGGTCAAGTATATTATTTCCCCTTGTGGGGGAGGTGACTAGTTGTTCCATCGCATTTGAGTTGATGAATTCCAGGAACCTTTGGGCTAGGGTGTTGGGGCTTGAGTAATGCACCCAGTCTATGTTTGGGTAGTTGAAGTCTCCCAGTATGATGGTATTTGGTCAGACATTCATATCCTCCACTTCAGGAAGGCTGAATGGAGTTCCTGAGATTGCGAGGGTGGTCTGTAGCATGCTACAAGTTGTATAGCAGTTTTGCCTATGGTTAGTTGCACATGGATGGTCTCCGATGCTTCGTGCATTGCCACTAACCTGGAGATGTGGGTGTCTTTAATGAATATGGACACTCCCCCCTCCTTTTGAGGTTCGGCCCAGGTTTTGGGGCCGAAATACATGATATGAGGTATAACCTGGTAGGGCTGGGGTGCTCTCAGAAGCCTTGAACCAGGTTTCAGTTACTGCACAGACATCGATGCACTCCATACTGAGGAGTGTTTTGAGAGCCTACATCTTGAGATTTAGACTTCTGGCGTTGAGCAGCATTACCCTTAGTTTTTTTCCTTTATTGTTTTCTAAGGTGGTGGGTTTGTCTTTTGAGCCTTGCCTAAAAAAGGCACTATGGGGGTGGCAAGAGCCTTAGCCAATATTCTGGAAGCCCAGTGGTGACAGGTGCAAGCCGTCCCTTGCGAAGCAGCGTGGCTTGTCCAGCATGTCATCCCAAGCAGACAGACATTGGATCCCCCTAGAATGACACCAGTAATTGAGCCAATTATTAAAGCTGATCATCTTGTCTTTGTATTGTGGCATCATTCTTGGTGAGGGCAAGATGCTGCTCAGGGTCAGGGTCATACCGGCCTGGGCTACATAATCAGAGAGCTCCTCTATGTCTCTTTTCATGTAGTCCAAGGAGGTACATCTCAGGTCATTCACGCCGGCATGGACAATGATGGAGTCATATTTGTACTTGCTTTGGAGTGACCTGAGTGCTTGTGTTATGTGGCGGATCCTAGCTCCCGACAGGCAGCTCACCGTTACCCTCTCTTTGTTCAGCCTGGTAAGCGGGATGTCAGTGTTTCTGACTATAGAGTCACCTATTACTAGTGTATCAGGCATGGTGTTTCACCTTAAGGGCTGTGATTGTTTGGCACACTGACTTTGTGTAATATGTGTTGCATGTGCAGAGTTTTGAGGTGGTGTTTTCTTGGATGTCTGCTTTGGAAGCCTTTGTTGTTTCGGTAAGTTTTTTATTAGATCCTCCGAGTATGTCTATGTGATATTATGTGTTTGGTTTGCAGTTGTGGTTGGTTTATGTGAGACTGGGTTTGTTGTGTGTGTGGTTACCTTCTCCTCCTGTCTGGTCTTGCTAGTCCTGTGTTGAGAGAGTTCAGCCTCCAGTTTGGCTATATAGTTGCATCTCTCACATGTGTTTGTGTTTGTTGGGAGGAGGAGAGGGTTGTCTGTGTACATGAGACAATTGTAACATTGTCTCAGGATTCCCAGATTAACCATCTGAACTGGAGAGGATGTCAGTAATATACCACTCGACATGCCAGAATAGTATAAGGGGGTGATGATGACTGTTTCTGTCTATTTTATAGTGGTATTACCTGTTTTTCCTGTTTTTATAAGCTTTAATTGTTGGTTGCACTTCTTAGTTTAAGTTTGCTTAAAAGTTAAACTACAGGCTAATACACTCAAGTGTACTAGCTTTTGATAGCATTTAATCGTAAAGCAAAGCATTTATTGTGTTTTCTGTTCTGTCTGTGAAAAAAAAAACTTGAAAAAAACAAAAAAATGTTCTTGTTCTCCTAACTTTCCTGGCTAGTTTGTTCCAGTGATCAGATTTTGCTGATCCCTGGGCTTTGTCTTGGTTCCTGTACTTCTCCATTTTCTTTGTTTGGTCAGGGGAAGTTTCTTTACTCACCAGTGGGAGTGGGGAGTACTGAGCTGCCTGTTTGTCCTCAGAGGAGTGGTTTAAGACAGTAACTTGTAGTTCAGTGGCCATTTTGGGTCATTTCCTGCCTTTTCCAGCCCCCTGCTATAAAGCACGCTTTAGCGCGACTTAGCGTGGAGTTGCCACTAGAGCAGCATCGGGCAGTGCCGGTTTAACAAGGTTAAACTTTTTCTGGCTCCATAAAGTCTGTTCTTCATTTGTTCCCTTAGAACTGCTCTACTAGTAACCTAAACAGTATATCCCTTGACTAAAAAGTGCAGCACTTGTTCCTAAAAGGTTTTTCTCAAAAAAAAAAAAAAAAAAAAAAAAAAAAAAAAAAAAAGCTCAGCACTTGTCACTTCTATATTATTCAAAGTCCCTCACTTGCGAACCCCCCCCCCCCAGGAGTACCCACTTCCTTACTAAGTCCTCTCTTATTCAGTCTCATACCTAACTTCTTAATTTTTCTAGCATGTCGAAGGGCCAGATGCTGGCGTCCTCTCCTGCCCAGTTGGTGAATCTGGGAATATTGAGGCAATGTTACAATTGCCTCATGTACACAGACAACCCTCTCCTCCTCCCACATAACACAAATACTTGCGAGAGATGCAGCTATTTAGCCAAACTGGAGTCAGCTCTCTCAACTCAGGACTGGCAAGACCAGACAGGAGGAGAAGGCAACTACATACACCACAAAACCAGCCTCACATAATGCTACCACACCACTGAATCAAACACATAAACACACAAAGACATACTCGGAGGTCCTGAATAAAAATTTACCTAAACAGCAGAGGCCTCCAAAGCAGACACCCAAACAACTGCTACCTCAAGACACCCCACAAGCAACACATAAACCACAAAATCAGTGTGCAAAGCAGTCACCGCCCTTAAGGCCAAATACAACACCAAACATACTTGTCATAGGTGACTCCATAGTCAGACACACTGACGTCCCACTCACCAGGCTGAACAAGGAGAGGGACACAGTAATCTGCCTATCGGGCGCTAGAATCCGCCACATAACACAAGCACTCGGGTCACTCCACGGCAAGTACAAATATGACACAGTCATTGTCCATGCTGGTGTGAACGACCTGAGATGTACCTCCCTGGACTACATGAAAAGAGACATAGAGGAGCTCTCTGATTATGTAGCCCAGGCAGGTATGACCCTGACCCTGAGCAGTATCCTTCCTTCACCAAGAATGATGCCACAATATAGAGACAAGATGATCAGCTTTAACAATTGGCTAAATGTCTGGTGTCATTCAAAGGGGATCCAGTGTCTGTCTGCCTGGGATGACATGCTTGACAAGCCATGCTGCTTCGCAAGGGACGGCTTGCACCTGTCACCCCTGGGATTCCGGATATTGGCTAAGGCTCTTGCCACCCCATAGTGCCTTTTTTAGGCAAGGCTCAAATTCTAAACCTACCACCCTAGAAAACAAAAATGGGAAGAAACTGAGGGTAATGCTGCTCAATGCCAGAAGTCTAAATCTCAAAATGCACGCACTCGAGGCCCTTCTCAGTATAGAGAACATCGATGTCTGTGCTGTAACTGAAACCTGGTTCAAGGATCCTGAGAGCACCCCGGCACTATTAGGTTTTACCTCATATCATGCGTTCCGCCCCAAAACCCGGACAACACCACAAAAGGAGGGGTGTATCCATATTCATAAAGGATACCCACACCTCCAGGTTGGTGGCAACGCATAAGCTTCAGAAACCATCCAGGTGCAACTAACCATAGGCAAAACTGCTCTACAAATTGTAGCATGCTACAGGCCACCCTCTCAAACTCAGGAACCCCACACAGCCTTCCTGAAGACACTGGAGGGTATAAATGTATCTCCAAACACCATCATATTGGGTGACTTCAACTACCCGAATATAGACTGGGAACATTACTCAAGCCCTAACTTTCTAGCCCAACGGTTCCTGGAGTTCATAAATTCAAATGCCATGGAACAGCTAGTCACTGTTCCCACGAGAGGAGAAAATATACTAGATCTCATTATCCCAAACATGGGGACAAAATTCTCCACACCGGAAGTATATCCCTCATTGGTGAGATCTGATCATAAACTAATCTCACTGGAAATCCACATCCCGCCCCCACCCCAAACAAAAAAGACCACAGTGAAGAACTTCTCTAAAGCAAACTTCACATTACTCAAGACTGGTGTGGTATCCTTCAAGGCCCCTGAGCCAGTGGAAACCACAACCCAAGCTGCGGAAGCCCTTACAAATGCCTTCTATGAACACCTCCAGGACTGCATGGATCAGGCAATCCCAAATAAAACCAAGACTCTTTCCACAAAGGGCAAGCATCCAGTCTGGTGGACCCCAGCCATTAACAAACTTTACAATAAGAGGAGAAAGCTATTACATGAAAGAACAAAATCCATAAAAGGGAAGTCACCCCTGATCATTATTAGTAAAAAAATACGAGCACTCATAAAATCAACTAAGGCCAATTTTGAGAGAAAGATTGCCATGGATTCAAAAGACAATCATAAGGCCTTTATCAGCTATGTTAGGAACCTGGGTGGAAACTCCCAGATATGCTCAGAATTAGTCCAAAAGGATACAAAAATCACTGAACCCACAGACATTGCCAACATACTGGCAGACAGGTTCAGTGCAAACTTCACCCCCCTCTCCCCCCCAAAAGGAGAGATAACTATCCCAGCGGAGTGTAGCCTCCCAGACATCTCAAATGCGCAGGTGAAAGCTGCTCTCTCTAAAGCTAAAACACAGCATCAATGGGACCGGATGGTGTCCCCGGCTGTGTGCTACACGAGCTAAATGAGGAATTAAACCCGCACATAAGGCAGCTGTTTAATCTCAGCCTTACCACAGGATACGTGCCCAAGGAGTGGCATACGGCAACTGTGGTCCCACTCCACAAAGGCAGCGCCTCTACGGACCCTGGTAATTACTGCCCCATAAGCTTAACAAGTCTAGTCTGCAAAGCTATGGAGAGGATCATAATGGAGCTCATAAACAAAGATATAGGGGACTTGCAGACATTGGACCCGACCCAGTTTGGCTTCGTCAAGGGCAGATCATGCCTTTTGAACTTGGTCGACTTCTTCGAAATAGTCACCAAGGCCATTGATGAGAGAAAGGCAGTCCATACAGCCTACCTTGACCTTGCAAAGGCGTTCGACACAATACCCCACTCGGGTATTGTAGAAAAACTTACCAACTTAAATGTAAACCCATATGTCACAAGATGGGTTGCAAACTGGCTTAAGGACAGAACCCACAGGGTTAGAGTTGCTGGCGCTATGTCAGACTCCAAGCCGGTCACAAGTGGTGTCCCACAGGGCTCGGTCCTTGGCCCCCTATTGTTCGGCATCTACTTCTCAGAAGTACAGGCCAACATGGGAGGACTTTGGCTGACAAAGTTTGCAGGCGACTGCAAACTGGGCGCCATAGTGGAAAGTGCATCGGACACGGATATCCTTCAGAAGGGACTCACGGAAACAAATAGCTGGTGCCAGAGCCATGGCCTGAAGTTAAACACCAAAAATGTATAGTCATACCCTTCGGGAAAAACAAGGTAACCCCTAGCTACCATATAGGTGGCAATCCACTAAGCACAGAAGAGGTTATCAGGGACCTGGGGACTCAGGTTGACAGTGGCCTTTCTTTGACACTCACATTGCTAAAGTGGTTAGAAAGACCTTCTACATTGCCCACCTGATCATGAAGGGATTCACATCCAGATCTAGTGAGGTCATTGTTCCCTGTACTCTTCACTTATCAGACCAATGATCGAGTACAATGCCCCATTCGGGATGTATCTCACCCGACATCTGCAGCAATTGGAGAGACCCCAAAAGTTCCTCACCAAAAGGATAAAGGGACTCCAAAATCTGTCATATGCTGCCAAATTGAAGAAACTCCAGCTCTATTCAGTCGCATACCGTCTGCTCAGAGGTGACATGTGCCTGACATACAAGGCCATGTCCAACCCGGAATTAATGGACATGCTACACCTCAAAAAATCCAAATCCACCAAAACCACTAGAGCAAGCAACTTAAACCTTAGCACGGATATAAATAGGATGTGCTGGAGGGATAGATTTATCACTCAGAGACTCCCTATGCTGTGGAATAAAATCCCGGTCCATGTGAGGCAGAGCACCTCGCTGGCTCTGTTCAAGAGAAATCTTGACCTGTGGATGGGAGATCGTAGGTTTACCCTGGGAATCATCTCTGTGTCACTGCTGGACAGAGGCACAACAAACTAATGGGCACAGTATTTTTTCATATAAGGGGTGGCGTAAGCCACAAAACTTTGGGCTAGGCTTATAAATGCCTTAGGGTAGATAGCCTAGTATAAACCTATGAACCTATGAACCTATGTGTAACTGGGTCAGAGAGAGGACTTTGAAGGGAAGTGGGTATTCGCACGGGTTGTAGGTGGATGTAGTGCTTACGTTAGTTTAAGGGTGCTTCACTTAAAAGAAATGTTTTAGGAGCAAGTGCTAGGCTTATGATAAAGTGAACAGACTGATTTTGCTGAAGGGAGAGCTTTCTTAAGGGAAAAATTGAAGTGCAGACTTGGCGGAGCCAGGAATAGTTTAAGCCTGTTAAACCGGCGCTGCGCTATGCGCACAATCGTGCAAAGCCACGCAAACGCGGATTTTAAACAGGGAACTTCAAAAGAGCTGGAAATGGTCCAAAATGACCAATTACTACAAGCTCTTGTGCTGAGGTCACTCCTTCAGGGGCAGATAGGCTACTCAAGGCTCCCCACTCCCACTGGTGAGCAAAGAAACTTCCTTCTATCCAAGTAAGGCAATGGACAACACAGGAACTACACCACAGTCCAGAATACAACAAAGCCTGTATACTGGTATAAACTAGTCGAGAAAGGCGGGAAAACAAGGATTTTTTTGTTTTTTTGTTTTTTAGGTTAAAAAGTACACAGAAATGCAGGAAAAACAGTAATAAATCACTTACACAGGCTAGCTCACTTTAGTGGGTAGCCTCAACAGTTAAATTTAATTTCGACCAAATGTGACTTTAAGTGCAGATAATGTACAATGCAAAAACAGGTAATAAAGAAGTTTAAACTTGTTCAAAGTAAGAAAAGGAAGGTCTCTCAGGTAAAAACAGCAAAAAAATACTTAGATCAGAAAAGTAGTCGCTTTTCTCAGTTCTCTGCTGCTAGCACCACTCTGCAGGACCACGAGGAGCTGTTTCTGAGTAGTATAGCCTAAAAAAAACACTCAGGGGCGGATTTTAAACAAGGAACTTCAAAAGAGCTGGAAATGGTCCAAAACAACCAATTACTACAAGCTCTTGTGCTGAGGTCACTCCTTCAGGGACAGATAGGCTGCTCAAGGCTCACCACTCCCACTGGTGAGCAAAAAAACTTCCTTCTATCCAAGTAAGGCAATGGACAACACAGGAACTACACCACAGTCCAGAATACAGCAAAGCCTGTATACTGGTCTAAACTAGTTGAGAAAGGCGGGAAAACAAGGATTATTTTTTTTTGTTGTTTTTTAGGTTAAAAGGTACACAGAAATGCAGGAAAAACAGTAATAAATCACTTACACAGGCTAGCTCACTTTAGTGGGTAGCCTCAACAGTTAAATTTAACAACAAACTTTCGACCAAATGTAACTTTAAGTGCAGATAATGTACAATGCAAAAAACAGGTAATAAAGCAGTTTAAACTTGTTCAAAGTAAGAAAAGGAAAGTCTCTCAGGTAAAAACAGTAAAAAAATACTTAGATCAGGAAAGTAGTCGCTTTTCTCAGTTCTCTGCTGCTAGCACCACTCTGCAGGACCACGAGGAGCTGTTTCTGAGTTCCATGATGTTTATGAGTTCCATGATGATACGTTTCATGGCCTTGCAGACCAGGCTTGTCAGGCTAATGGGGCAGTAGTTCCTGGGGTCTGTCATGGCTCCCCCTTTGTGAAGTGGGATAACCATCATGGTGCACCATTCAATGGGCACAAAACCTGAGGTGATGCTATGACTGAACATGGTACTTAGGTGGGGTGCCAGTTCATTCTGTAGTTCATGTAGAAGGCAGCCTGGGATGTTGTTAGGTCCCATGGATGCTGTGTTCTTGGCTTTGGAGAGTGAGTTTTTTACCTGTGCAGCCGTGATTACAGGAACGTTGCATTCTTCCGGTATACAGATGGGCCCTTTAGGGGGTGAGAGGGAGGTAAAGTTAGCACTGAACCTATCTGCCAGGATGTTGGCAATATCAGTTGGTTCTGTATAGTTAGTGCCATTGTGCTGTAACTCAGAGCAGATCTGAGTGTTGCCATTGAGATTCTTGATATAGCTATAGAATGCTTTGTGGTTGCCTTTAGAATCAGTGGTGATTTTGTTTTCATAACTAGCTTTAGAGGATTTTATGAGGGATCTCAGCTTCTTACTGAGGCTGACCAGGGAGTTCCTCCAATCATTGGATTTTACTCTTTTTTGCAACAGTTTCTTTCTTCTGTTGTAGAGTTTGTTTATGGCAGAAGACCACCAGATTGGCTTCTTTTTTTTGGAGGATAGCATCTTGGTTCCGTTAGGGATAGCACGATCCATGCACTCGTGTAAGTGCTTATAAAGTGCATTTGTGTAGGATTCAGCAGTTGTACCTCTATTGTCCACCTGCATGGGTGTTGTGAAGTTTGCCACTTCTGTCTTAAGAAGCGTGAAGTTGGCTTTGGAGAAATTTTTTACAGTTGCTTTCCTAATGGGGGTGGGAGCGGGATGTGGATGTCTAGGATGATTAGCTTGTGGTCAGATCTGGCCAACAAGGAATTGACCTCTGGTGTGGAACACCGGTCACCCATGTTGGTGATGACCAGGTCTAGGATATTGCTGCCGCAGGTGGGGGTGTGGATTAGTTGATCCAAGCCATTAGAATTGATGAATTCCAGAAAATGTTGAGCAAAAGAGTTGGTACATGAGTATTTTTCCCAGTTAATGGTGGAGTAGTTGAAATCACCCATTATTAGGGTGATGGGTTGTACCCTAATATTTTCCAGTGCATCAAGAAAAGAGGAGTGGGAATCCTGGGGCATGGTGGGGGGGGGGTTCTGTAGCAAGCTACAATCTGGATTGCGGTCTTTCCCAGAGTTAGTTGAACTTGGATAATATCGGATGCATTATGCTGAGCAACTAGCTTGGAGATGTGGATATCCTTAGTGAATATGGACACACCTCCACCTTTAGTGTTTCGGTCCGGGTTAGATGGCTGAAAGGTGTGGCATGAATTATAGCCTGGTAATGCAGGGGTGCACTCTTCAGCTTGTTGAAAAGTACATTAAACTGACTAAACATAGCTTAACACAGTGGTGTAAAGTGTGACAGAATAATGTGGATGAAGGTAATAAATCACAAGATATTGCCATAAGCTGTGCACTTTTATTTAACCTTAGTTGCAGTTGTTACTTGACATCAGACATTGCACAAATGCAGCAGTAGAAGATTAATGATACAGAAGGCAGAATATACAGTGACAGGATGAGATGGAGGCAGGAACAAAGTAGGTTAAGACAGAAGACAGATAATGGTGGGTCATAGTAATATGTGGCCAAGAAGTACTCATAAATTAGTGTACCAAAACAGTCAATAACACTTAGATAGCGGCTGGATTAGAACCCTTGAAACTATCCAAAAGTCTTTCTACACGTTAGCATTAGCTCATTACACCACAAAGGAATTACTACTTCACAGCATAAAACTAACACAGCTGAAGCACTGTGACAACTTACTAAAGCAGTAGGGGTAAAAAGAAAGCAATACAGACAGATGCAGACAGGAATAGCAACAATATGTTTTGTGGGACATGTAGGAACATCTGTATCATGTTTTAGACTTACTTATTAAATCATCATTAATCTCTCATGGTCTGTGCAAAGTTCTTTCTATAGGTACAAATAAGGGTTAGGAGAGCACAATGGGCATGAATACGTAACCGGGATAAGGATGGCTTACTAAGTCTCTTTTTAGGGCTGCAATGTTTTTGAAAATGATGTCTTGCTGCACTTTTCCAATGTTATATTCAGGAAATGTTTTATATGGACAAAACTACAGATGTCTGCAGTTAAATATATGATAGGAGTATGAAATGTCATGAATTAATCAATTGACCCACAGTTGTAAATGAACCCATGACACTATGCAAAAATATCTGGCTATAAATAGGATAATTACATTAACACACCACATAGGAACTCCTTTTCTGATACATCCAGCAGTCTAAGAACTGTTACAGTAACTGTTCCACAGTACTGATTTTAATCTGCTTTTACTATGTATTCCAGCAGCTCAGCAGATTTAAGCACATTTGTGAGGCCATTGCAGATTACATTGAAATCATTGGTTTTTGCAATAAGAAATTAAACAGTGTTCACTGTCACTCAGCATTGCTGCGCTATGCCAAACTCCATGCAAATGTCAAGGACATAAAGTGAAGGCTTTTCCTTGGGCCTTTTCTGACCATGTGTTTTGTGTGTGTGAATCTATTTTTGACCATATTAAACATGTGAAAAAGGGGTATATAGGACAGTGGAGAAAATGGGGATGGAAAGCAGAAGATAGGACACAGAGAAAGAATACAGGAATTTGCAGGAGGGTCATGGGAGAGCACCACAGTTATCCACATCTTCACAATGTAAATATACAATTGTACACACAATTTCATTTCTTTGTATAGTCACCACTCCAATGAAGCATGACAACAACAGAATAATGTTGTATGGCCAATTGGACCATATCAGTTGCATCGCGGTGACACACAGGTGATGAAAGGGGCTCATTTTTTTTTTTGTGGGAAAGGTGCCCATTATTTATTTTTTGGGGGGACAGAGAGGAATGTTGGGAAAGGTGCTTAGGAATGAGAGGATCAAGTAGGTGGGGTATTTTTGGAAGCGTGTGTAGACATACAGGATAATTTGTTAATGTACTCCTTTGCCACATCTATATATGATGGAAAGGTACTTATGTGTCACTAAATAAACAAATCTTACTGCAATGCTATAAGAAACAGCAGCCTTTATTTCTGGATGACCAATAGGAAATATGCATTCTAATCTAATAATTGCAATTACCATAATTTAATTCTTTCAGACATATTATTGCTGTTAATAGTTTATATTTATCCAGCAATATCAAGGTATTGCTGCTTCGGGGTACTGAACCCATTCAAACTTAAGCTGGTGTTCTCATTGCCTAATGCAAGAAGCAAGAGCTATTGGGGATGGCATGCATGCTTGAGATGACGACTGAGGTATACCTTGTCAAGATGCTAGTGCTTGAGAGAAAAAAAATAAAGTTTTGGCTTGTATTTGTACTGGAATCATACTTACCACATGCCTCTCTGAAGCAAGTTAATCTCTCCTGGTGCATCCCATGATTTGCAGCTATCTCCTCTGCAGCTGTACAGTACTAAAAGAAATGGTGAGTACCCACACTGTCGGGCTAGATCATTAATGCCATATCGTAGACAGTTATGGGTCAGTATACTTTCCCAACTGAGGATGGGGTGTTTGGAGTCCTAAATTGAGCCTAACATTCACTTAGGAAGTCTTGCTTGCACTTTGTAATGTCACTATAGTGGTAACAGCATTGTTTCCCAGTGCGTTCAGTGCCTATTGCATTGCAGATGACCTCGGCTAGGCTATTCTAAGCCTCAACTTTATGCTGAGACTTGGCATAATCCCTCTGCAGCAGCCTAAAGTTGTAGTGCTTAACAAGGAGTGCCACAAATATCCTGGACTCCTCAACATCGCACCTTTGTGGTCTAAATGTAGCACAATTCTCTTCTTCACCAGCCATGACTGCAAAAGTCAAGTTCACCAAATATGTCTGAATTGGTGCCCAGTGCAGATCATCCATGTTGCTGGTATTGAGCAAAGACACATAGCCTTGCCAACTGCATTTGTCCAATTGAAAGTAGATGGATTCCTTGGCAGATACATTTTCCCTACTTACATCATATAGCAGTACAAGTGTGAAACATGGCATTGGGCTTTGTTTTGTGTGATGCTCAGCCTATTGACTAAGGTTTCAATGTTCAGTCAACAGTGGAATGCTTAATGACATGGCTTTTAATTCTTGCATTTTGGAAGGAGAAAGAGGATGAATTGTGACATATTGTAATGTTCTGGCTTATAAAAATGTTAAAATATTATTGTACTAGCTGGGAATCGAACAATGGGATAAAGTGTGCAAAAATTAAGACCTACCATATTAACTGACATTGCCATGGGAAAATTACCTTTTTAGTGTAGAAGTTAGACATATACTAATTTTAGAATGAATGGAAAAATACTTCAAAGAGGCCTGTATGAGTGTGGTTTTAATTAGTTCTGAGAATGCATTCCTATGTAAAATTCAGTATTTCTTTTTGAAAATATATTTCATATAGATGCAGTTGATAAATACAGGATGGTTTATCTTACGTACATACATACATAATTCATAAGACATAACTGTCTTAAACACATAGTTGGGATGTGTGATGAGTAATAATGATTGTAACAAAAATTATTATGCCTATCACACATATGCAAGTGAAAGGAAATTGGATGCACATTCGCTTGGGGTTATATGAGACACATTAATGATATATGCTAAATAGAAATGTTTAATTATACAATAAGTATGTATAAATTGTTTACAAGAAACAGCTTTAACATAGTTATTTTTCTTTAATGTTACAGTCCTAATCAAAATATTGTGAGAAATGAGGTTCTAACACCCTTTGCAAAAGTATCTTGTAACTGGTTTCAAACTCTTAATGAGCTGTGTTTTTATCTAAAATCAGTGCACTTGGACATTGTGCTACAAAGATAGGTACATGACATTTGGAATTTCTTCTCTCAGTAGTCTCCAGAATCCTGTGGAAAGTGAGCCATTGCCAAGCATGTTTGCATATTCAGCTGCATGGAAAATCTACTCTCTAAGGCAGCCTAAACTAAATTTTTCACTTTTTTTACTTAGATAGGGAACTGTGTTTGCATGCTGCCAAAGGGAGAGCAAATGCAAGTTAAAATATATATAAAAATAAAGTAGATATGGTGAATAATTGCAATGGGATCTCTAAACAGGATTTGAATAATGCTTTATGTGCCTTATTTCTCTCAATTCACTTCAGTTACACCTTGTGCCACAGAGATAGCTATGTGACAGGTGGAATGTCTCCTCTCAGTACTGTCGAGAGTGCTGAGAAAAAGCGCACTGTTGTCAAAGGTGTTTACCCTACCTTAGGCAGTCAAAACTAATTTTTCACATTATCTTTAGGTTTGTGTTTGTACATTGCCAAGCAGACAGCAATTGCAAATTAAAATGAAAAAAAATATATATTACACATTGTGAATAATCGCAGTGAGAACTCTAAACAGGATTTGAACACTGCTTCATGTGCCTTATTTCTCGCAATTCACTTTAGTTATGCCTTGTACCACAGAATTTGACATCTGTTAGGTGCAGTCTCTGAAGTAAGTACTATCCATGTTGCATAGGACTGCACAATGATGCCAGACATATTTGCTGTGCATAAGACAGCTTAAACTTAATTTTTCACTTTTTTCCTTAGGCAGTGAATCATGTTTGCACACTGCTGAGCAGAAAGTAAATGGAAAATACATCAGAAAATAAATATATGATAGAGAAAAAAAGAAAGTAAATGAAATGCAATGAATGGGAATATATATCAATGACCCGAGCAAGAAGTGCATTCAAATGAAACATTTATCCTTTTCACATCCCTTGCAAATCAGACATGTACTTTATGGAGCACATTATCAGACTTGTAGTTATTGACATATAATGTGAAAGTGGACAGACAAAAGGTCACATGTTTTAGCAATAGTGGCAACAGTTGCTTTTTGAACAACACAGTTGTATTACAAAATGTGATTAAACATGCATTCAGACCACCCTTTGTAGAAATATCATTTAAGTGGATGTACACCATGCATCACATGCCCTTTTCCCTAAACTCACTACACTTACACTTTGTGCTACAAGGAAAGTTGCCTGTCAGTTATACTACTTTACCTGAGAACTAGCCCGAGTGCTAATGACAGTGCAATGTCATCTGGCTGATTTGTGTGACATAAGGCAGCATAAACTAAAATTTTCACATTTTCTTTAAACCGTGAAAGTGAATTTTGCACTGCCAAGTGGCATACAAATGAAGAAAGGAATATTCAAACAGCTTTTTGGGAAAAACAACTTGAAGACACATGAAATGAATCGCACTGCATATGTAGCAATGAGTACAACTAGTACTGTATTTCATTGATACATTCAGACATCTCACTTCTCATTGCCACATTAGTGCTTTCATGTATGTGTTACAATATAAGGACTTTAGCTAATGCCATGGAAATGGAGAAGGTCACAGGGAGCAACAGAAATATTTTCATTGTTCACACAGCACCGACAATATTTAAATCATTTCAAATTACTTATCTGTCTGTCTGTTTTAAACAATACTGACATTACTTGAGTTTCCCACATCAACACATTCATAGAAAAAAATGAGTGTCAAGATTTAGTATGAACTCCCTCAGTAAAATGTTCTGCGAACAGATTTATATTCCTGCATCAAATGTACTGTTTCTCTAAGCAGAATATCTTTACACATTATGCCAGAGATAGGAGTGTGACAACCTGAATTTCTTCACTCAGTAATGTTGAAACTGCTGAGGAAAGTGCAACAATGCCAGTCTTCCTTCTCACATCTCGTTTTTTCTGTTTGCTGTGTTGTTATCACAGCTGATCATGAGATTGGCACTGTGGAGATCCTATCACCTGATGTCAGAGTATTGGTAGCCTCTGATAATGATGGTGGCAATAAAGAGGCACAGCCTGGGGTGCAAAGGGCCAGTCTGACACTGAGGTTGTGGCTTCACATCCCCTGCCCTTATTTCACACACAGGCAGTAGGCTTACACATCCCCATGACACAGACAGATACCTCTGATAAAGGATAGGTTAGGGGTAACCTGGTTGATCAGCAAATGTGTAGCAGATCCATCAGGGCTGGACTGGAGAATACCTTGTAGGTTAAGCATAGATAGTCCCTCAGTAGTCTGTAGGAGACTGAGTACAAGGAAAGGCTTTTAGGTGGTCCGCATAGAACATATTATTTACTCCTTGTGCTCTTTTAATGAGGAACCACTGTTCCCACTCCAGTTGTTGCAAATGCCTGGTCAGGTACATGGCAAAAGGAGCATTATACTCAATTATTGGTCTAATGATGGCTGAGTATAGTGGGACTATGATCTCCTTAGATCTGGATGCCATGCCCTTACTTACCAGTTGCACCACATAGAAGGATTTTCTCATAGGTTCATAGGTTCATAGGTAGGTACTAGGCTATCGGCCCAAGGGCCTACATAAGCTTAGCCAACAAGGTTCCCTGGCTTACGCCACCCAAGAAAGTTATTTTCCTGTGCCACTGTCGAGCAGAGACAGAGAAGTGATCCCCGGGGTGTATTTACTATTTCCCATCCACTCATCAAGGTTTTTCTTGAAGAGTGCTAATGAAGACCTTTGCTTGACATAGATGGTTAGTCTGTTCCAGAGTATGGGAAGTCTCTGGGACAGGAATCTATCCCTCCAGCATGTCCTATTTATTGTGGTGACAAGGTTTAGGTCCCTAGAGCATGTAGCTCAGAGGGATTGGGATTTCTTTAGGTGTAGCATGTCCAACAGCTCTGGGTTTGACATAGCTTTATATGTTAGGCAGAGATCACCTCGGTGATATGCTATGGAGTAAAGCTGGAGTTTTTTGAGGCAGTCAGTGTAGAGTATTTGTTTGAGGCCAGTAATCCTCTTTGTGATGTACTTCTGTGGACTTTCCAGCTGCTGCAGATGTCTTGTGAGGTACATTCCAAAAGGGGCATTGTACTCTGTAATGGGTCTAATGAGTTTCGAGCAGAGGGGATCTCTTTTTTCCTGGATGAGAACCCTTTTATGATGAAGTGTGCCACGTAGAAGGACTTCCTGACTACTGTGGTGATGTGACTATCAAAGGAGAGACTACTGTCCACTGAGGTCCCAAGGTCTCTTATCACACATTTGGTGTTAAGTAGATTGCTGCCTATGTGGTAGTTCATGGGTACAGAGTTTTTACCAAAGGAGATGACATAGGATCATATGATCATAGGAAGTTACTAGGCTATTGGCCCTGAGGCCCTTACAAGCCTAGATAAGAATTTAACCCATGTTCTGACAAGTCAGCACCCAATGCCCCTGTCCAGCAGGGACACAGGTGGAATCCCAGGGGTGTATCTCCTGTTCTCCATGTAGTTATCCAGGTTCACTTCAAAAGGGATAATGAGGTACTCTGCTTGATGTGGAGAGGGAATCTATTCCACCAATGAGGGAGTCTCTGGGACACAAATCTGTCCAGCCAACAAGCCCTACTGATGTCACAGACCAGGTTGAGGTTGTGCATGTGGGTTACTCGAGTGGAGCTTGACTTGCAGATATGAGACAGTCCAATCAAGGTGGGGTCTGAAATTGCTTTGTATGCCAGACAGAGGTCACCGCTGAGGAGTCTGTATGGGATTGAGCAGAGGGACAGGGCTTTTAGCCTATCTGTGTAGGGTAGATGTTTGAGGCCCTGGATTCTCCTGATGAGGAACCTCTGTGGTCTCTCCAGCTGCTGCGTGTGCTTTGTGAGATACATGCTGAAAGGGACATTGTACTCAATAATATAGGCAGAAAAAAGACAGAAAATACACCCAAGGATGGCCAATTAACGAAATCCACAAGTGTTCCAATTAAAATGTAGTCCTTAAATACGAATAAAACTTTGACTTGAAAATAAAATGAAAAATAAGAAGCTCAAAACTCTCCCTTGAAGATATCCGATAAGCGCTTTTGACTGTTGTCTTCCTCAGATCTGAGTAAGGCATCATGTCAAATGTCTTTGCCAGGTCAAGGTAGGCAATATGTACCATTTTGGCCTCGTTCATGGCTCTAGTGACCTTCTCAAAGAAGTCCACCAAGTTTAGTAGGCTTGACCTACCCTTGACCAAACTGAACTGTGATGGGTCTAGTGTTTGAAGATTTCCTTTGTCTTTGTTTATCAGGTCCACAGTAATTCTTTCCATGGCCTTGTATAAGACTAGTCAAACTTATGGGTCTGTAGTTCCCTGGGTTTGCTGATGGTCTGCCTTTATGTAGAGGGATGACAGTTGCAGCCCTCCATTCCCTGGGGAAGAAGTCTGTCTGGAAACTGGAGCTGAATAGAGATTCTAGTGGGCCTGATAGATTATGTTTCAAGCAATTTAGGAGGCATCCTGGGATATTATCAAGCTTGTTTTATTGATGTAGTCTTATCAGCTCGAAGTGACTTATGTTGAGCATGTACTGGAGCAATTCTTTGTTGTGGGCAAAGTGGGGTGGATGAAAATCAGCAATTCCAAATCAGAGGTCATGATTCTCCACTCAGATAGAGAGGATTGCCTTCTGCAATTGAGGGAGAAGGAAGAAGAGTTTTAGTATCTTCAGATCTTGTTCAAAGGTGAAGATAGAAAGGTTATCAGAATATTGCCCAGAAGATCAGTGCAGTGGGTGTAATACTGCATGTATCATACTAGAATGTGGTGTTGACATGAGACCTCAGTCTTAGGGTGAAGCTTGAAATTTACAGGTTAGGTTATTCTATGCCTCCATCTTCACTTATGGCTTTCGGCTTTGTATAGGATGAGATTATAGATACAAATTTTAGAAATGATGTGCCTTCATAGGCAGCTTAACTTACTCTCTGTGACAGATTGAGGAACTCAAAAATCAGGGAGGATTTTGAAGTAAACACATTTAAATAAATAAAGGACAACCTCTTCTCCCTTGTGTTGCAAAGAGTCAGTTGAAGTGGTTTGGAGGATGAAGGATGTCTTCTGCATGCGTCCTATGGGAAATGTGTCAGCCACTGCTCACAGCACACCCTCCCCCCAAAAAAAGAAATCCCATTGGAAGGAGTATATGTCTCAGCTCACCTGGGAATGTCTTGGGGATTCCACAGGATGAACTAAAGATGGTTGTCGAAGATAGAGAAGTCTGGTCTGTCATGTTTAGCTTAGAACCACCATGACCACTACCACCAAGACAAGTCTTTTAGGAAAGAGATGGTTGAATAACTTTTCTAATGTTAACAAACTCGGTATATATCTGAATCACATTGTTACTGTGCAGCTATGTGAAATCAAAGATGAAATATTGTTATTTTTTTAAAAAGTGAATTTCCTATCATTTATTCAGGCAATGCTATCTGCTTGCAGATCTAATAGCCCCCATCCAGTATGCTGTACAAGGCTGACTGTATGTAATAGTTTGACCTGTGAATGTGTCAAGATGACACCTGAGAGATGAACACATGGGTTTATTTCATGCTATTGTTATTGTCAGCTGATTGCGACAGATTTATGTGACACTTTTTACATTTTCAGATATGTTTAGACATTGCATGTACTTTTGTATTACCTTCAAGAAGCCTGTCAGCATGGTGTCTATGAGTTTAATTTTTCAGAGCATGTTTTTACATATATGAACACCAAGGATCTTTTTTCTGACTTTGTTTACATGTCCTACAGTAATTCCGATAACTTTTGATTCTTGGTTGCTTATTTTAAAGGAAATGGTAGGATGCAGTTTCATCATTTTTGACAATTACCATATTTTCATATAATTTGTTAGTCAGTTTAGGACTGTTTGATTTACTGTATAGCTTGATTACCATGAATCAAAATGGCTGGCTGGACATGACTCCTTTTACTGAGTTTGTTAGATGAATTAAATTTATCCTGTTGTTCCCGGTAATGTTAATTGGTACTGGACTGTCAGTTTTTCAAAAAATATTCTAAGAACAAGTTTTTATGTTGGTTGAACATGCTCATCTTACTGTTTTTCACACTTTATTTGTTGTAATAGTTTATTTGTATGTCTGATTTGAAATTGTAGAGGTAAGCAGGTCACTTTAATAATATCCCACTGCCTGTTAATATTCTGTGTTTTTCATTAACATATTGTCCACTTTTGTAACAGCATTTAGTAAATAAACACTTAAATAAGCATGAATGTTTAACTTGAACTTACAGTGGCCTGAGAAGTTCGTACTGACAAGTGCAGGAAGGATCAAAGTAAGAAAAGACTGACCATTTGAAACTGGAAGGCTGCATTATTTGCAAAACAGCGAGTTTAAAATACTTTATAGTTTATCAGTTATCTGCATAGTAAAAAATACAAACGTGATCAAAACATACAGAACTAGCGTTCTTTTGATTTCAGGCTTTGAAGAACATGTATAAGTTAACCATAGAGATCACTACTGTAATATAATTCCTTATCCCTGAAAATAAGCCAAAGGCTTCACTATTGCCCCCTGCAAACTAAAGTCTTTTTCTGCTCCAGGTGTTAGTTTTATGTACACCTTAAAAGGAAGAGCTGATATCCCCATTACTCAGTTCTTTTTGCCAAAAGAAGTGATTAGCTGTCAGTCTGTCTGTCCATTAGTCCTTTCCGACTGACTTCCAGAGAATGATAGGTAATTGACCTGGGAACTCTTTTTATATGTATATCTAATTGCATTGCTGGTTTACGAGTATCTATTTTAGCATTTAAAAATTGTACATTATTAGACTGGAAGTTCAAAAAAAAATTCCATGGTCCATTATATCCCCCAAAAAGTTATCAAAAAAGTACCCATTCTGATGGCAAATTCTGCCAAAAAAAAACCTCCTCATATTTAGTGTCCTTTTTGCCTGGGGCAGTAGTAATAGTTTTCATCTTGTACTTACTGTGCTACATTCAGGAAAAATACATCAGCAAATAGGGTTAGAAATCTTAGGGCCTACTTTGATGAGAAGCTTCAGGTCCTGGATCAGGTGAGCTGAATCCACAGAACACCTTCCTACATGGAATGCAAGCATAATAAACAAGGACGTTGAGTGACATACATTTCATTGCTAGCTTCATGCACTATGCACACAACTTGACTGGGTTATTAAAATTTTGTACTGCTTTTATGAGCCCAGATCATGGCTGAAAAGGGTCAGCAGACCAGTGTCCCCACCTGGTAAACAAATAGAAAATAAAATAAATAATAAGTGCTGATTAAGGACACCTTGGGTAGGGAGTATGAGATCTTAAAAATCCCACCAACCCACAGAGGCCAGTGGAAATCAGAACCATTAAAGTTCTGTCTTGTACACCCCCCTATGCCACACCTTGCTATTACTGAATCTCTACCTACTCTGACATTTTGGACGTAGATAGTAAGAATGGGCTTTCTGATGCTACTAAGTCCTTGGAGGAAGTTGCAGAGAAGCCTAGGCTGGACGGCTGCAGGTACTCGGAAAGTTATTCAATCACAAAGTAGCCTGTCTCTCTAAAATTGTCTTGCTATTCATTTTAACTCCTCAGACAGTATTATTATTATTATTATTGGCTATAAGTCACATTGCTGTGTTAATCTGCCCATGTAATTCACTTTTCTAAACACATATCATAGGTGTATATGCTTCTGTCAAGTTAGATATTAACAGGTTTCCTGTATAGATTTGTACTAATGCCACTTCCTTCATAGGTTCATAGTCCATAGGATTGCCCTGGCATCATGCCACCCAACCTTAGTTTCCAGTGGCTCTGTCAAGCAGAGCCACTGGAGTGACTCTGTCAAGCAGAGCCACTGGAGTGATCCCTGGGGTGAATTGTCTATTTCCCATCCACTCATCAAGACTTCTCTTGAAGAGGGCCAGTGAGGTGCTCTGCTTGACATGTATGGGAAGTCTATTTCATAACATGGGCAGTCTCTGGGTTATGAACCTGTCCCTCCAGCATGTTCTGTTGATTGTGGTAATGAGGTTGAGGTCTCTGATGTGTGTGGTGTGGAGGGAATGAGATTTCTTTAGATGTTGCATTTCTAACAGAGCTGGGTCAGACATGGCTTTGTAAATCAAGTAGAGATAGCCTATAAGTAGGCGATATGAGACAGAGAATAGTTGGAGTTTTTTGTCTGTCCATATAGGACAAATGATTAAGGCCTAGGATCCTCTTTGTGAGGTACGTTTATGGCCTCTCCAGTTGTTGCAGGTGTTTAGTGAGGTACATGCCAAATGGAGCATTTTACTCAATGATTGACCTAATGAGGGAAGAGTAGAGGGAGACAATGACCTCTTTCTTCCTGGATGCAAAACCCTTATTAATGAGATGTGTCACATAGGACTTTCTGACCACAGTGGCATGGGGTGTTCAAAAGAGAGATTGCTGTCAACCTGTGTTCCCAGATCTCTTATAACGCCTTCTGTGTTCAGTGGACTACCGTCAATGTGGCAATTCATGGGAACTGGGTTTTTCCCAAAGGGGATGACGACACATTTTTTGGCATTGAGCTTAAAGCCATGGTTCTGACACCAGACATTGGTCTCAGTGAGGGCTTTTTGTAGGATGTCAACATTACTTGGGGAGTTAATAATAGCTCCCAACTTGCAGTCGTCTGCAAACTTTCATCTGCAATCATCATGTAATCATTTCACTCTCATCTGTGAGAAAGAACTATTATATTAAGAAAATCTCATTCTGTGAGTGCTCTGTATTAAATGGAAGTGTTTGATGGTACCACTGAAAAACTTGATTAAAGAATATTCATTACCTTCCCAAATCAAACAAAAAAAAAGTTTGTCTACAGATCTCACATCGAACAGCAAATCTGCATAATGCTGGCCAACTGCATTTTACCTGATTTTGGCCTAGCACTCAAGTGTGGGGTCATTTATTGCACTGTTGTGATTATTTTGCTGCTTGTGTATCTCTGCTACCTTTAAACTACAACAAAAAGAAAAAAAAAAATATTGCTTTTTTCCCACTTTCTGAAAGTTAAGAAAGTTCAGTTACAGATTTGCTGTTCTGAACTGTTTGGAAGTTTCTAGAAGGCCAGTGCTTGCTTGGACTAAAGGGAAGTCTCTGTGTTCACCAGTGGGAGTGGTTAACACTGAACAGCCTGCCTGTCCCTGGAGGAGTGGTTACTACCTAGAAGCTGTAGTTTTATTGGCCATTTTGGGTCAATTCTAAACTCCTTGATCTGTTTCTCTTATAACCCGGCTGCCTCGTGGTTTTGGCATCTTTTCAGGCTTGCTAGTTGTTGCTGAAGCACCTACCAAGGGGAGAAAATGCTGAGAGAAGAAAATGAGCCACTTTTGTGATTTTAAGTATTTTCTTCTGATTTTTTGTTGTTTTACTGCTTTGCCGCCTATTTTTTGGCATTTTCCGGCTTGCTAAAGTTTATATCTGTAACAGTAACAGTACTTGGAACACATCTAGAGCCTGTTTACTGCATTTCCTGTGTTGCACTTAATTTAAAATCGTTTTTTTCTCTAAAAACTGCATTTTACCTGATTTTGGCCTAGCACTCAAGTGTGGGGTCATTTATTGCACCGTTGTGATTATTTTGCTGCTTGTGTATCTCTGCTACCTTTAAACTACAACAAAAAGAAAAAAAAAAATCTTGCTTTTTCCCACTTTCTGAAAGTTAAGAAAGTTCAGTTACAGATTTGCTGTTCTGAACTGTTTGGAAGTTTCTAGAAGGCCAGTGATTGCTTGGGCTAAAGGGAAGTCTCTGTGTTCACCAGTGGGAGTGGTTAACACTGAACAGCCTGCCTGTCCCTGGAGGAGTGGTTACTACCTAGAAGCTGTAGTTTTATTGGCCATTTTGGGTCAATTCTAAACTCCTTGATCTCTCTCACTCTCTTAAAACCCTACAACTTTCTTTTTGCGTGGTTTTGCGCACTGAGCAGCGTCGTGCAGCACCGCCTAAACAGGTTTAAACTATTCCAGGCTCCACAAAATCTGCTCTTCACTTTTTCCCTTAGAACTGTTCAAACTTTCAAAGTAATCACTCTATTCTCTTTCTAAAGCCCTGCACTTGCTCAGCTCTTATAAGGAAACACTAACTAACTAATGTACTACACCCTCATTGACTACTCATAAGTATTAGGCTCCCAATTGGTCCTTCCTGATCAAGTGAAAAATCAGTTCCCTTCCCTAATCTGATCAGTAAAAAAACAGTTCCCTATACTAATCTGGTATGTCCAAGGGTCAGTTTCAAAGTTACTCTCCAGTCCAGCTGGTGAATCTGAGAATTTTGAGGCAATGTTACAATTGCCTTATGTACACAGACAACCCTCTCCTCCTTCCAACAAACTCTAATACATGTGAGAGATGCAGTTACACCGCCAAACTGGAGGCAGAGCTCTCTCAACCCAAGACTGGCACAGTCAGTCAGGAGGAAAAGGTAACCACCCACACCACAAATCCAGTCTCACATAGACCTATTGCATCTGCATACCCAACACATAAACACACAAAAACATACTTGGAGGCTCTAAATAAAAATCTGCCTAAACAGTAAAGACCTCCTAAGCAGATATCCAAGCAACAGCCACCCCTCAACAATACCCACGAATCACATATCTCACAAAATCAGTGTGCCTCACAGTCACAGCCCTTAAGGCCAAACAACACGCCAAATACACTTGTTATAGGGGACTCTATTGTCCAGCACACTGACGTCCCGCTCACCAGACTGAACAAGGAGAAGGTCACTGTAAGCTGCCTGTTGGGTGCCAGGATCCGCCACATAACTCAAGCACTCAGGTCACTCCAAAGCAAGTACAAGTATGACTCCGTCATTGTCCATGCTGGTGTGAATGACCTGAGATGTACCACCCTGGACTACATGAAAAGAGACATAGAGGAGCTCTCAGACCATGTAGCTCAGGCTGGTATGACCCTGACCTTGAGTACATCTTGCCCTCACCAAGAATGATGCCACAGTATAAAGACAAAATGATCAGCTTCAACAATTGGCTAAAGTATTGGTGTCATTCAAAGGGGATCCAGTGTCTGTCAGCCTGGGATGACATGCTCGACAAGCCACATTGCTTCGCTAGGGACGGCTTGTACCTGTCACTCTTAGGCTTTCGTATACTGGCCAAGGCTCTTGCCACCCCCATAGTGCCTTTTTTAGGCAAGGCTCAAAGGACAAACCCACCTCCATAGACAACCCAAGGATAAAAAAACTAAAGGTAATGCTACTCAATGCCAGAAGTCTAAACCTCAAGATGCACGCACTCGAGGCTCTCCTCAGTATGGAGAAAATCGATGTCTGTGCAGTAACAGAAACCTGGTTCAAGGCTCCTGAGAGCAACCCAGCACTACCAGGTTATAACTCATACCATGCGTTTCGGCCCCAAAACTCGGAATGAAGCACAAAAGGAGAGGGAGTATCTATATTCATCAAAGATACCTACACCTCCAGGTTAGTGGCACTGCACGAAGCATCGGAAACCATCCATGTGCAACTAACAGTGGGCAAAACTGCCTTTCAGTTTGTAGCCTGCTACAGAACACCCTCACTATTACAGGAACCCCACTTGGCATTCCTGAGAACACTGGAGAATATGAAGGTCTCTCCAAACACTATTTTATTGGGTGACTTCAACTACCCAAGCATTGACTGGGAAAACTACTGAAGCCCAAACACCCTCGCCCAATGGTTCCTTGAATTTATAAACTCTAACGCAATGGAACAACTGGTCACCACTCCCACAAGAGGGAACAACATATTGGACCTGGTCATTACCAACATGGGGACTATGTTCCACACCAGAGGAAAACCCCTCATTGGTAAGATCAGACCATAAACAAATTTCCCTGGACATCCATATCCCGTCCCCACCCCCAGCCAAGGAAATCACTGCAAAGAATTTCTCAAAAGGCAACTTTGCACTTCTCAAGACTGAGGTGGAATCCTTCAAAGCCCCTGGGCCAGAGGATAATACAGCCCAATTCGCAGAATCCTTTACAAATGCATTCTATGAGCACCTGCAGGAATGCATGGATCATGCTATCCCAAATAAAACCAAGACTCACTCCTCCAAAAACAGGAGACCGGTCTGGTGGACCCCGGCCATAAATAAGCTATACAACAGAAGGAGGAAGCTACTACATGACAGAGCAAAATCCCAAAAAGGGAAGGCATCTCTGATCAGTATTAGCAAGAAACATCGATCCCTCATAAAATCATCAAAGGCCAGCTTCAAAAGAAAAATTGCCCTAGACACTAAAAATAATCACAAGGCCTTCTTTAGTTATGTCAGGAACATGGGCGGAAACTCCCAGATATGCTCTGAATTGTTGCATAACGGTACAAAATATACCGAACCTACAGACATAGCCAACATCCTGGCAGACAGATTGAGCGCAAACTTCTCCCCCCCTTCCCTCCCAAAGGAGCAAATGCCTATCCCAATGGAATGTAACCTCCCTGACATCACAGATGCACAGGTGAAAGCTGCCCTCTCCAAAGCAAAAAACACAGCATCTATGGGACCGGACGGTGTCCCAGGCTATGTCTTACATGAGCTCCAAGAAGAACTGAACCCTCACATTAAGTCACTGTTCAAACTTAGCCTTACTACAGGATATGTACCCAAAGAATGGCGTACAGCTACAGTGGTCCCACTCCACAAAGGTGGTGCCACAATGGACCCTGGAAACTATTGCCCCATAAGCCTGACTAGTCTGGTCTCTAAAGCTATGGAGCGTATTATCATGGAACTCATAAACAAAGACATTGGGAGCCTCCAGACACTAGACCCTACCCAATTCGGCTTTGTTAAGGGCAGATCTTGCCTCTTAAATCTAGTTGATTTCTTTGAAACAGTTATCAAAGCCATAGATGAGGACAAGGTAGTCCACACAGCCTACCTGGACCTCGCAAAAGCCTTCGACACAATACCCCACTCGGGCATCATAAATAAGCTTACCAGCTTAAATATCAACCCCTACATCACAAGATGGGTTGCAAACTGGCTCAGAGATAGAACCCACATGGTCAGAATCACAGGTGCCATGTCCAAATCCAAATCAGTTACAAGTGGCGTCCCACAGGGCTCAGTTCTGGGACCTCTCTTGTTCGGTATATACTTCGCTGAGGTTCAGGCTAACACAGGGGGATTATGGCTGACAAAGTTCGCAGATGACTGCAAACTGGGGGCCATAATCGAATCTCCAGCTGACACAAGCATCCTCCAAACGGGTCTCACAGAGACGGATGCTTGGTGCCAGAGCCACGGCCTCAAGCTAAATGCTAAAAAGTGCATAGTCATCCCCTTTGGGAAAAACAAGGTGCCCACAAATTACCACATAGGTGGTAATCCATTAAGTACGGAAGAAGTAATTAGAAATTTGGGGACCAACGTAGATAGTAATCTCTCTTTTGATAATCACGTTGCCAAAGTGGTTAGAAAGACCTTCTATATAGCCCACCTTATCACGAAAGCGTTCGCATCTAGATCAAGAGAGGTCATTGTGCCCCTCTACTCGTCACTCATCAGGCCCATAATTGAATACAATGCCCCTTTTGGGATGTACCTTACCCGACACCTGCAGCAACTGGAGAGACCCCAAAAGTACCTCACCAAGAGGATCATGGGCTACAAACAGATGTCTTATGCAGCTCGACTAAAGAAACTCCAGCTCTACTCAGTCGCTTACCGCCTACTCAGAGGCGATCTATGCCTGACGTACAAAGCCATGTCAAACCCAGAATTAATGGACATGCTCCATCTCAAAAAATCCAAGTCCCTTAGAGCTACACGCTCCAGGGACCTAAACCTCAGCACAGAAATAAATAGGACATGCTGGAGGGACAGATTCATTTCCCAGAGGCTCCCCTCACTCTGGAATAAAATCCCAATTCATGTTAGACATAGCCCCTCGCTGACCCTCTTCAAGCGAAATCTGGATGCGTGGATGGGAAATCACAAATTCACCCCTGGGATCTCTTCTGTGTCCCTGCTAGACAGAGTCACAGTAAACTAATCTTAAAAGGGTACCTTCTGTAACCTACTTTACAGAGGCACAGTAGGCTAATCTAATAGGGAGGTGGAAGCCAAATACACTCTGGCTAGGCTTATAAATGCCCTAGGGCAGATAGCCTAGTATCTACCTATGAACCTATGAACCTATGAAAAATGTTGTTTTCTCCATTTCATAGAGGATGATATTGAGGTTCATAGATAATACTAGGCTAACTGCCCTTGTGGGCCATTTTAAGCCTACCCAATTACCCCAATGTGATAATCAAACCCTGCACCTTGTATCTGTAAGGTAAATACCTTAACCATTATTGCACATGGGGTGTCCACTGCACATCTTTAGACCGTGGGTACTTTTAAAAACATTATTCTCTAGCACTAGGTTGAATAAAAGCCTATGCACCACCTAAGGATATAGCAATGGGCACCCCCTGTGCAGATATGTGTTTTTTGTGATTTGATTTGATTTGATTTGATTGTTGGAGAGATTTGGACAATGATACATCACTCCTGCAACAGGCTTTTTGACATTTGTAATGGCTTATTTTAATTGGTTCTTCTTTTAGCAGGAATAAGTATTTAGAAGGCAGAATATTAGTTGTGCTCTTATAACCATTAAAGGAGTGAATGTTTTTTAAGCAACATAAATAAAGGTGATTTACTGGCTACCCACTAGTGTGTGTGGAACATGAATTGAAACAGTATTAGGAGCCATAGAAGGGGTGAAATTATATAATACATAACGTATTCCCTCTTTCAGTTAGCTCAGAGGATTAAGGCCATGAGTTATTAACAACCTGCTTTCCTGTGGTGCAGAGTTTGATTCCCTTCTATTTGCTAACTGTATAAACTAGACCAAGTCACTTAACCAGACAGTGCTTTGGGGTAGTTGAAAAATTTGGCTAGACTCCACAGGGGTCTCCTAGACTGCGTGCCTATGAAACTTTACCAGGGTTCAGGGCATACCATGCTTCCAAATCTAAGGGTTGTTGTAGGAGAGTATTTGCTGTTTTTATCATAAATACCATTAACACATGTCAAATTAGCTACGATCCTAACTTATTCCTAGAAGTCCCACTCACACTCAACAAAACCAGCTACTCTATAATTTTCACTTACATATCTTTATCCATGAATCTAAAATCCAAAATAAATATCTCATTGTACTTGAAGGGATCACTCTCAAACCAGACATTATGTTAGGAGATGAGACTTTAATTAACCAGCCATTGACTGGCATATTTATGCCATACATAACTAACTAACTAACTAACTAACTAACTAACTAACTAACTAACTAACTAACTAACTAACTAACTAACTAAGTAAATATGATCAGTGTTTCATGGAAATCATCAATGGAAACACCAGGGAACAAATTGATTAAACTCCCCACTAGAGGTCCAAACTCTCATAATCTGGTCCATTCTACCTTATCCCCAGCCTTTACCCCACCCTGCATCACTGGTAAACTCTGACCTCATATCAATCATATTTTCCTGTAGATCTCTCGGTACCTTACTCCACTTCCACCTAACACATTGGTCTTTAGAGAATTCTCTAACATTACCCTGTTTTAGGTATTGGATGACCTAGTTAAATTCCCCAGCAGCCTCTCCCACCCATGAATACAGTTAAAAATGTGGCATCGTTCTCCTCTGACTTTTACCAACACCTCAGTAGTTGCATAGATTAGTCAATGCATCAGTTTTAAGTGTAACATCACCTTTAGGACTAAATTTTGAGTAAAAGACTTGTATCAATAAGCTGTCTGACAAACGATGAAAAATCTTGAATAACTGTAATAAATCCAATTATCCCACAACAGACCACAAAAACAGACTAAAACTTCCAGAATATCACAACAAGCCACAAGATTTGGAACTTAGACTGAGAACAAGAGGCACAAATTTTAATGTAGAGGTTAATTTTTTGGACGTTACTTTAGAATGGGTTAAGGTACTGAAGAGATATGTAAGCAGGATTCACTGTAAAGAAACCTTTACTAACAGTTACCTACACTACAAAAGCTTTCGTCCGCAATTTATGAAAGACAAGATACCCAAGGGCCAGTCGAATGACCAGTGAAGACAGTGATTTTATTAATGAAATAGATTTTATGTGTTCACTATTTTTGGAAAGAGGTTACTATGAAAACAATGAATTTGCCCCATTTGCCACACACTATTCCACTGTCAGGTCATTTTAACTGTAAAACCAAAGGTGTGGTGTACATTGGCTTATGTTCTCATTGTACTGCATTTTATATCGGGATTACCACCCAGGTTCTCTGTACCAGGATAAAGAGCACTACTATAGCATAAAAAAGAAGGATGGTAGAAATGCATTTTTTAAACACACTTTGAAGCGTCCTAACTATAATAAGTTTCTGTTTTCAGTTCTGGATCAGGGAACACTTCATATAAGGGGTGGGGATTTTAAGACAGAGTTAGAACAAAAAGAAGCACTGTGGCAGATTAGATTAAACTCTGACAAAGCACCAGGGTTGAATGATGTAGTCAACATCAACTGTTTTTTTAAAGAACTGCAGGGCTCACTTGAAGAAATAGTTTTTAACAGGTGTATGTCTTTAATAGTTGAATTTGTGATGTCACTTAATTGTGGGATGCCAAAATACTTTCTTTTGGCTTACAGATATTTTTAAACTGAAAGTTTTTTACTGTTGAATGTATTGTTTTCTGGTGAAGTCTAATGATGAAAGCAGAGAATAAATTGTTGTCTATGCTAACATGTGTGCCTCTTTTTCTCAGTCTAAGTTCCAGTTCTTGTGGCGTACCCCACAATAGAAATGCACTGAAATAACCAAGCAAAGCTCTTAACAGCACCATTAGGAAATATAAAACAAAGTACAAAAGTTGTCACAGATACCAATGGGAATTATAACTCATTATTCAGCTATGTGAGCAAATTATGAAACAATACCCAACAAATAACTGCCATAGTCAATGAGCCAAAGAACACAGTGGATCACTTTACATAAATTTTAACATGCCCACTCTTACTGTTCCTCCCACTGCCCTTGTATTACTGTATCACCTCAAAATCCTCCTTAAATATTCCAGAATCTCCACTGAAAATGGGCCATTGGCTCAGATAGACTAACCTGGTTAACAAATGTCAAATAAATAAATAAAATCCCTGTAGAACAAGTCCAAAAATACCCCCCCCCAACCTAAGTGCAATACCCTTTTGGGGCCTGACAACAAATTGAATTATATGCACATCAGTGCTAAATATATACTATCTGAACCCATTTTCAATCTTTTTAGCCCTAGTTTAGCTACTGGGTTTGTTACAGAAGCCTGAAAAACTGCTATAGTGATGCTCCTACTTAAAGGTAGTTCTTCATCTGACCTTAGTAACTATTGGCTCATCAGGCTCACTGGCCTTAAGTGTAAAACCATAGAATGAATAACATCCAACCTCATAACTGCAACCATAGGCAACATTATTGTCCTTTGTCCAAACAATTTGGATTTATGAAGGATAAATCCCATATACTAAACCTGGTAAAGCAGTGGACAATAGTCTGTTAGTTAATGCTACCTGATCTTACCAAGGCTTTTAATATCATCCCCCATCCCACACTGGTATTATAGGCAAATTAATAAAATTCAATATAAAGCCATATGCTGTCCATTGTACTGTAAATGGCTATCTGATAAAACCAAAGTTGTGAAAGCTGTTGTACCCTCTTGGAATGCAAACATAAATCTAGTGGGATTCCATTGAGTACTATGTTGGGACCTGCCTTCCTTGGCATCTATTCTGCTGATATCTAGGCCAATATCCCAGGAGTATGGCTCTACAAGTTTCCTAATGACTGTGAACTGGGTATTACTTTTCAGTCTTCCAAACACACCAGATTGATTCATCAGAGGCTGGTCTGTGCTCATATCTGGTGTTCAGAAAATCACTTCAAACTAAATGCTAAAACATGCAGTGCGGTACAGTTCAGGAAATGATCCATTCCCACTAATTAATTTATAAACAATATTTCTCTATAGACTGACACTGTCATAAGACACCTTGGCACACATGTATATTTCATGATTATTTGATCATGTGTCCACTGTAGTTAGGGGTTATCTAACCCATCTTACAATCTTACAATATTTCAAATGTTGGGCGTTTTGTTGTGTGGTTTATTCTGATGAAGTGCTTTGTTTCAGTTGGGATGAAAGTGTTCAATAAGCTTGTCTTTTAATTCCTTCCTGCAGTGAGGAGTTAACTTGGACACTTTCCTATTAGGAAAATAAGCTCAAGATACTCTGAGATGCTATACGTATATGCATATGCATATCAGACAACCTAGCACATCTCCCAAAAATTACTCAGGAAGCTTTAGCAGTCACTGAAATATGGCTTCATAATTTACAACTCATGCTCACCCCCCCAACAAAACTACTTCTTTTTTTCTCTAAATTCCTCTGTCATGAAAATAAAAATCCTCTCTTCATAAAACAACCATTGAAGTCACTTCTCATACCAATGTTTAGGAATGATAGTGGATGATAATCTTACATTTGACCTGCATATACAAACTTCATAAAAAAAAATCATCAACATCTACGGATGCTTTATAGAGTCAAAAACTTTCTCACCAACACAACAAAGAGTACACTTGCCACTACTTACCTCTTCCCCTCACTACTTTATGGAGTTCCAATCCTTACTAACCTACTAACCTCCAGGCATCACAAAAAGCAAAATTTGAAAATGCTATAAAAAATGGCTACATTTGCAGTAAATACTCTTTCAGAACCTACCAGTTAGGGGTCGCCACTGCAGAACTCCGGTCCGCTAATGATTGGCAGTAGATTTTTATGGTGCTGAGTTGCCAACCCGACACCCAACCTTCAAAGAAGGCACACTATTCATGCATGCACCTACCTACATGTCTTTAGACGCCACTTGACCGCGGGGAAGACATGCAGCCATAAATGTATAATACAAAAAAGCTTAAATTGGTTAGCACTACCACATTAACTAACATATACACAGCTTCTTACCACCTATAAAATTATCCAGCATCCATCTTCTTATCCAGCACTAAATAACATTCTAAAGAACTATGTTCCCACTCGGTCATTGTGATCCATTGACCAAATATTCCTTTCTGTCTACAAACCTATCAAATCTGCTGAATATCTTCTGTACTCATACCATGTTGCTAAGGCCTGAAACTTCTTACATGGTTCTATCAGGTCAATACCTTCCCTCAAATCCTTTAAAAACATTTTGAAAGACTTCCTGACCATAATCTGTCACTGTTCTTGCTCAATCCAGGATAAACTATATCCCTAACTATGAACAAGTACCTATTCATACCTTATACCGCCTTAATCCGCGTTCTTTACTTACTTCCTAATTTCAGTCAATATCTCTCCTCTGACTCTATCTAAATATACCATAACCCTGTTTTTTTCCTTACACTTCATATTTCAATTCCTGTTTGTATAATACAACTTACTTTTAATTTCTTTAAATATTAAATCATTGTCATATAATGTGTATCTATTTTTAACCAATGCTGGTACATTATGTCTAATTTGGTACAATTATTTAAACTGTAGATGTTTTTGAATTATTTTTCAAGATTGCACAATTATTATTCTGAAAATGTTTTTGTAATACTTTGGAGCTTTTCTCCCTGGGCCTTCACTGAAAATGGGAACCTACCCAGTCGGATTTTCCTGGTAATCAAAGGTCAATAAATAAGTAAATAAATAATATATCTGTATAAATCAGGCTATATTACTGAAAATGAAGTCATATTCAATGGAATATCATTAATAATTATTAAAATGAAATTTCACTCCTTCTAAACAATGTAAACAGTTAATGTAAGTAATGGTTTATTCAATCTTTTATTTTCTCTTCAGTTATAGTGGACATAGTACATTCTCATATTATTAATCAACTTATTTCCATTGGTTATTATTCAGATTATTGCTTAACAAATTCACAGAACATTATATATAGATGATGTGTTATTGTCTGTACTAGAAAATCTTTTAAATGTTAAAGAAGAAAAATACTAGGGTGTACTTCCAAAGGGAAAGTAAACCGTATTAAGTAATGGTCCTAGTCTTTTTAGGCTTGAATAGTATTTTAGTACCAGTAAAATAGACAGGACCAGTTTAACAAAGCAAAATGCTCAGTAGAGGTAGGAAATGCACCAGAGAGTGAAATCTCTCTGCGTTATCAGCCAGCCAGCATCCTGTTGAATCTCCAAAACTATTTTTAATAGAAAATTCCAAATAATTAGTAGACAGAAGTTTGTTTTACAGTCCTTTATAAAGAGGAAAAATAGAAAAATAAGTCAAAATCCTAATTCATATAAAATGTACCTTGAATATGGTCAGGCAAAGTCAGTTAGCAGAGATTACCAAGATGGCAGTGAAGTCCCTAAACCAAATGATAATAGGAGATATTAATAGCCTCTTCCCAAATCATGAGGTATCACTATGCAATCACTGCTATGAGGAGTCCTTTACCTATCTTCATGCACATAAATATTGGGTCCAATAACATCAAAAAACTAACATCAGACTAGATAGCTATATAACTGATCATGTTATTTATTCGTTGAAAAATAGAAGAATTAACTGCTACAGACTCCATACAATTGCCCAGACTACTTGTGTGATATCCTGTATACAATAAAACTAATAATGCAATTTTGTAAGATTTGTTTTCTAAGACAATCAACATGCTATTTCAGAAGCTAGTTCTCGTTTCTGGAAGATTTATACCTGGAAATTTTTACCTAGAGCTTTCTTTACTCCAGATAAATTACATAAAATACATAAGACAACAGATACACATTGTTGATGTACAGCAACTGAAAAAGCTTATTGGAAATGCACTTGACTGAATAACATTACAATATTACTGGCTAAGCATTCAGTGCTTTGGTCAAACTCTTTGGTCAGATTATTTTCTATTGACTAGAAATATGGTATATAATAATACTATTTCTACTTACATTAAAAGGAACCAGTATACTTTCTTTTGCACTGTTGTAACCATAGCAAGAAAAAGAAGTGGGTGGTGTCAAAGGACACCCCACTTCTGAGTTTTTGTAGATTTTAAAATCTGCTCATGACAAACAGGTATAGCAAATAAAGTTGAACTCTATCACTTAGCCTATTAAATTCAAAAACTGGCTTAAAATCTGTAAAATACTTGAGAAGCCCATAAATAAATGATATACTTTTTTTCTGATTTTAATTTCCTTTTTACTTTTCAGTTTCTTTGTCAAGCTATCTCTCTTGTGACAACCTAAGCATCAATAATTTAGTCTGTTTGGAAAACATGCTCATTGGATATTAAGATAATCAAACACATTGTAAATACTGTATACAGTCTTTGCTAAGAGTGATTGAATTTTCTGTTGTTATATAGAAAATGTTTGGCTGAAGGCAATCTTAAATGAAAAGTTTTACGTTTTAAAAAATTAATCATTTTGTTTATTACAAAGATATTATCATAGTGGATTAAACCAACAAATAAACAAACAAAAACTAACATAAATTTACTAAAAACATTGGCGTCTAGAGAGAGAGAATGGAATAAGCATTTGTATATGTGGGCAAGACTGCATGTGCTCTCACCATGTTGGGGGCTTCATCTCCCCATCACCCTCCTTACTTAAATATAGTTATCCCTTGTCACACAACCATAAGAAAAAGGCAGATGCCATGAAAATGAAATTCCTTTGCTGCTTTCTGTTTATAGCATTCTAATGCTGATATCAAAGTGGCTGCACTGCCAGTGCAGTTCAAAAAGTAAAAAAAAAAAAAAAAACTTGCTGCAATTCAAAATATAAAAAAAGAAAGAAAACTAAAAACATTATTGCTGTACATCCAGTCCATTGTGTGGAAATATAGAGCCATTATCAGAAACACTACAGAGGCAGAGCACAAAATTACAGTTAAAACAGTGATAGCCACTGTCAATGGGCTTTGATATGTCTGGTCTGATATCTACAGTACAAAACAGTACAAAACAGTGAATGCTAGTAATGGACACTGTACGCTGGGAGTAGCTACTGCAGCAATGGGAAGGAGAGTAAACTAGAGTCAAGGTTTGGATGAAGCATCATCAGCACATCAGACCCTTACAGATACAACTCTCATGGATACATTGCAGTAGGGTTGTCTTGATGTGTGCACTACAGCCAACTCCTTTTAAAGCCCAGAACAATGAAGGCTGAATAGGAGAGCAGCAGAAAGCATCAATCAGTAAGTAAAGACAACATTGGCAGGGGATGAGTACCAAGCTTCATTTTGTCTTCATGTTCAGCAAGGAACTGTGTGACCAGTTATGCCATAATAAGGCAGATAAACAGGAGGCACAGAGATTGAGGCAGACCAGAAGATTTCAAAACTCCCCTTAATCTGACAAAGAATAATTTCTAATCCAACATGCATGTGTTCCCTGACACATTGTCAGCATATTGTATTGCAGTACTTCTTAAGGGACTCTGGACAATGTTAACTTTGACATATAAGAATGGTAGTATAACTATGGTAAAGAAGCAGGTTAAGAAAGCAAGAAAGCACTTGTTCTTTTTCAATTACTGGAATCAGGCAATGATGCACTGGGTACCAGGCTGATTGTCAAAGGAAAAAACTTCAAAGACCAATACACGTAAGGTTCAGTTAAGGCACTTTAATTTACTTGCAGCAAGGAGACAAAAACATGCAAATACAAGGATTTGTCTGATTAGTAACAGGAAGTGAAGCTATTCTTATATTGTTTCACAAGACATTGCCTTCTAAAGCTGACATAATCAAATACAAGCCTACAATATTGTTTTTCACAGTAGATATTGTTCATGATTTTCTGCTGACATGACATTACATTACTAGATTGGCGAGAAACTTTTTGAAAAATAACATGGCCTTGGAAACCACTAGCTAGTTACAATTATTTCTACAGTGCTGTGTTACATTTCAAGGTACTCTGCTAATTCAAGCACAAAGCAAACACAGATTATAGTTCATATTCTTCAAGCAGTCTTTGTTCTACTTATCTATCTTTCCTGCAGCTGTGTATGTTCTCATAGCAGAAACAGAGCTAATTGTCTAGATTTAATAACATTATAGAAACGGTATTGTTCTATTCATTATTTCCCTAACCAAGCAGAAAATCATCTGCTTCTCAGTAAATTTCCAAAGGCATAAGCAAGATTTCAGCTGTGCTGACAAAATATAAGGTCAGAAAGCATTCGCAGTTTATATGGATTTATGCAGTATGAAATAGAATAAATGTGTTAACCCTTTTTGGCTTTTAAAAGCACTAATATACACATTAATACATATTTTTCTAACATTTGCCCCCTATTAAAACTTTTATTCTACTTTCAAAAGCATATACAGTTTGTTTCTTCTCCTAACCTCTTCCATTCAGGATTTGCAGTTAAGAGAGTCATTCAGTTTAACTTATGAAAGCATTTCAGTCTTTAACAGTTCTTCAAACTCAGTACTTTGATATAAGGTTTCAGAAACCGACATGTCTATAAAATCTTTGATCAATCTTTTCATGCAGGGGATGCCACAACAAACACATACTCCCAACAGGAGCATACCTACACAAATGGCAATCAAGATGTTCATTAGGATGGTACCCCACCCCCCAAACCATTTCTGGAAAAAGTCCGTCAGTGGGTTTGGGCCTTGTTTGGTCATAGCCGACACTTGCTGAATCACCTCAAGATCATTGTCTATCTCGTGCTGGTTGTCAGGAATGTATGAACAGCACTCTTCTTGGATTAAAGCACACGTACCACCTCTCGCCGCTAGGGTGAAGTCAAGAGCCATGCGGTTTTGAAGCACCACAGTTCTCATAGCATTCAGTTCATCAGTTACTAATTCAAGAGCGGAAAAAGTTGCATTGCTCATTACTTCGAGGAGTTTAGACAGTTTTCTCAGCTCCCAAATCGATTTTACTCCTCTATATGCTGGTAATATGCCTGCCCATGATATAACAGCATCACTCAAGTCCATATGTATCAGTTTATTGCCCATGGAATGATGGTTTCTCCAGCCCACCTCGATTTGTCCCACTGGATTCTCAGGTTTCTTGACAGGTTTTTTGGTGACCTCTCTGACATTTCGAATTTTACCTCTAGGCAAAACTGCAGTGTATCATATGGCCGGAACCAGGTAACCCAAAAAACAACTGCCGGACCAATTCTCAGGTAACCATTTGTATGCGTTTTTGCCACACACAAAATAACAATCCCTTACCTTAGTAGTAACCTTACTATTAACATATACTTGCCCTGCATGAAACATTTTCCTATCAATTATAGACAGTTGCTTAAAAAGAACATCATTATGTTGTACTTCATTAATTGTTTTATGCATCAATTCAAGAAATGAATCATAGTTTGTATTACAATAAGAACCTGCATTATTTGCTTTAGTGTAACATTTGTAAGGAGCTGTCACATTGCAATTGCTCCAACCCACCTGAACAGTATCATTTTTGTACAAACACACATTTCCCTTCTGTGGAACAGACAAGTGCAATGCTATTTTATCTTGTGATTTAACAGTTGTGGTGTCATAAATTAAGTTTTCCCAGATCTCATTGACCCCTAGGGGAACTGCAGTCATTAATATTCCCCCGTATGCTGTCGGTAAAGCTGTACAGATCCAACAATTCAAAACATTAAAAGTCTCAGCATACACATATTTAATTTCTTGGTAAGTGTTAAAGTTTGGGTGCCAGTCTATGAGTAATGCATCACGTTTATTCAGTTCAGCTTGTGTGGCTGGAAAAAGGAAAGGCCACAACAAAAAGATTAGTGTCACCAGTATAGTTAACAGGATGATCATGCAATACTTCTGTGGTTGTTCTGCATTCCTGTTTGCTCTGGATTTTGTCATTTTTATTCTTGTTGTGTAACAGTAACAACATTTTTGTCCATTTCAAAGTTTTTCACCAGTTTGCAGTGTGCCAAGTGAATCCAAGATGATCGCTCCGCAATATTAACTGCAGTGGGTGTTGACAGTAGCACTTGGAATGGGCCTTCCCACTTTGGTGTCGTCCAGTTCTTTTTTTTGATGACCTTCACCCAGACCCATGTGCCTGGGACTACTACTGCTTCCGATGGTCTGGTTTGTTCTTTATCTGAAACAGAATTTAACTGCAGCAGATGTTTAGAATTCAACAATTTTCTCATATGCTCAGCAAGTGTACAGTCAGCTTCCTGGTCTGTGGGCATGAGAGGTTTCCACTGAGGTATATAATATGCTCATCCAAATAACTTCTCAAAAGGATTCAATCCCTTTGCATTCGGAACAGTTCTCATGCTCAACAGTGCCAGGGGCAGACAATACACCCAATTTCTATGTATTTCCTCTATATGCTTCCTTAACTTATTCTTCAGTGTTCCATTGTGTCTCTCTACTAATCCTGCAGATTGAGGTTGATACGCACAGTGATTTTTCAGAGAAATTCCAAAATACCTGCTCAGCTGTTGTATGGTTTGATTTACAAAATGTGTACCATTGTCACTGTAGATCCTTTCCGGTATGCCAAATCTAGGAATGATTTCTTTAACAAGGGTTTTTGCAACAGTAGCTGCATCTGGATTTTTGGTCAGAAAAGCTTCCACCCATTTGGAAAACATATCTGCAATGACAAGACAATACTTCTTATTTTTGCATTTGTTCAGTTCTATGAAATCCATACAAATAGTATGGAACAGATACGGTGGTGTAGGGAAACTCCCTTGCTTGGGCTTTAACGCCCCCCCCGTGCATGATGTTTATTACAAACGTGACATCATGAACAAAAATTTTTAGTATAGTTTATGAATCCATATGTTGTGAACACCCGGTTCACTAACTGTACCATCCCCCCTGTTGAGACATGGCACTGCCCATGGCTCAACAAAGCTGCATATCTAAACAAGTTAGATGGCAATATTGGTTTTCCCTCTCTGTTTATCCATCTCTGTTTCTCAACTTGCGTAGTAAGTGTCTGCATTGTTTTTAACATTTATAAGTCTAAAATCTCAGAAGGTTGTAATTCCTCATTCAAAAGAAATACTTCTGAAACTGAAGCTGCCTGCTTTGCAGCTGTATCAGCTCTCGCATTACCTTTTGAAATTCTATCCTGTTGCTTGGTATGAGCTATGCATTTACAAATAGCTACTTTCTGAGGTAACTGAATAGATTCTAAAAGATCTAAAATAAACTGTGCATGATTAATCGGTTTGCCCGTAGATGTTATCATTCCTCGATTTTTCCACTGTTGCGCAAAAACATGTACAGTAGAAAAAGCGTACTGGCTGTCAGTAAAAATGTTCACACATTTACCCTTTGCTAAGGTACATGCCCCTGTCAAGGCAATCAGTTTTGCTGCTTGTGCAGATAAGTTGTGTGGTAAATATTTTGCTTCTATAATCTCAGTATCAGAAACTACTGCATACCCTACTAGGTTCTGCCCTGTAGGACCCCTTTTGCATGAGCCGTCCACATAGTATGTCACCTCGGCATCATCCAAGGGAACATCCATAAGATATTTTCTTGGTAGTGTCTTTTGCTCAATCTCCTGCAGGCAGCTGTGCAGTGTGCCATCTGCAGGAGTTGGAAGCAAGGTAGACGGATTCAAAGTCATGCATCGTTCAATTGTCCTATGAGGTTGGCTCAACAATATAGTCATACAGGAAAGACGCCTAGCAGGAGAAAGATATGCTACTTTTTCTTGCAGTAAAATAATTGCGACTGCATGAGGCACTCTCAATGTGAGAGGGTGGAACAACACTACTGAGGCCGAAGCCTGTACTGCCATTGCAGATGTGACTACTGCTTGTACACAGTGGGGTAAAGACTGCACCACTGGGTCCAGTTGTGATGAATAGTAAGCAATGGGGCATTGCTTGTCCCCATGCTGTTGTGTTAATACTGATGTCATATAACCTTGCTTACAATCTACTGTTTGGAAAAATCGTTTATGATAGTTTGGTAATCCTAAAACTAATGAGGATGCTATCAACTGTTTTAATTTGCAGAAAGCAGATTCTGCTTCTGATGTTCATTGCAATAAATCCTGTGCTGCCATAGGCTTCTTATATATTAAGTTAGTCAGAGGTGCAGATTCCAAGGCATAGTTTGGAATCCAGCTCTGACAAAAATTGGTCGTACCCAGGAAGGACATCATTTCCTTCTTGGTAGTGGGTTTTGGTGCTTGTACTGCTATTTTTATGTCCTCATCTAATGTTCTACCCTCTTTGGATATTACATATCCTAGGTATTTAACTTGCTTTCTCCAAAGCTGCAATCTATTTTTGTTTACTTTATGTCCTTGAGTGGCTAAAAATTGTAATAACGCTATGGTATCTTCTTTGCAATCTTGCTGGGTGGGGGCTGCCAGCAGGATGTCATCAACATAAAGTAAAATCTGACTGCCTCTCAGTGGGGTAAATCCCACCAAGTTGCTTGCCATCTCTTGTGAGAATATTGTCGGACTTTCATAATATCCCTGTGGTAGTCACGTGTATGTGTATCTTTTCCCCTGAAATGTGAATGCAAACCAATGTTGGCTGTCAGGGTGTATTGGTATCGAAAAAAACGCATTGCTGATATCTACCACAGAAAAATATTTCTGTTGAGGTTTTAAATCATTCAACAGGGTCTGTGGATCTGGCACCATAGGTGCCCTTGGTATTACTGCGTCATTTACAGCTTGTAAATCTTCGACCATACGCCATTCTCCATTTGCTTTCCTAACAGGAAATAAGGGTGTATTACATTGTGAATCAGGAGATTCCACCAGTACTCCTTCCTTAAGTAAAGCTGCTATTATAGGTTTGATTCCTACTTCTGCATCTTTTCTTAAGTGATATTGTCTCTTCTGTGGTCTAAATGCTGACTTTGGCGTGATAGTAACTGGTCCTGCTGTACGAATAAGTCCTACATCTGATTTGCCTGTTAACCAGAGAGTTTCTGGTATGCTTTGTAAGGAATCTTCTTCCTCTTTTAATAAGAGTGCTAATCAGCTGTCCTCGCTAGACTGCAAGTGTACAGCTGGGTGTGTCTGTGTTATCCAGTTTAACTTCTGCTTTTGTACTCCCTGTTCTGACAGCTCTAACTCTGTTTTTCCCATCTCGTGACTTTTTCTCCTAAGTCTGCCCATTTTGCATTTTTGTCCTTAGTCAGGCTAACATGTGGTAATCGATTAGATTTGTAGAGTGCAAAAAATTCCTGGGGCAATGAACAGCTAACCACACTGTTCCCTTCTATGTCCCAGTACAGATTACGTAATACTAACCTGTTTGCACGGTTTCTAAACAACTCTTGCTCATATTCCTTGTCGGGTCCTGGTGTGCTACAATAATACAGAGTACAGTGCAACAAATGTTGTTTATCAGTGTCAAGGGATGGGGAACTTGCTAATGGCTACATTCATCAGCTCTTCGGTTACTGCCCCTGGACCAGTCGTAACCAAGTCCTGGCTGTACCAATAAAATGTTTCACCCTCCGATCACACTGCAAAAGTATCAATTTGTCGCTGTGCTTCCATACCCTGCATAGTTGGAACTACTGCTATACCAAATAGCTGCATAAGGTCTCTGCCCAAGAGGTTCACTGGGCATTTTGCAGAAACAACAATTTTGCTTTTCTGGGTCAATCCTGAAACAGGATCAGTTATCACAATATTATGGGAGAGGGGCTCCTGATACAGTTGTCCATTAGCTGCTTTCACTAATATGTAATCAGATGACTCTGAGTTCTCTGGCAGTTTGGAGGGATGTACCAGGGTCCGTGAGGCCCCTGAGTCAGACAAAAATGTGACTTCCCTTCCTTCTACCAGGAGTGTGACTTTTGGTTTTGTGTCTGCTAAATAGAGCTCTAAGCTTAATAGAGCCAAATCCAATATTTCATTTTCTTCACTATCCGTAACTTCTTGCACTTCCTCTATTCCTTCTGTCACATTCTCTACTCCCTCTATCACATTCTCATTTGTTCTTTCTCCACTATCCCCTTCTAGTGATTACTGACTACCATATAGTCAGTCCTCACCCTCCTTATCTTCCGTGGTTGCCTTCTTGTTTTTCTTGCAATCCCTTGCCAAGTGTCCCTTTTTACCACATTTAAAGCACTCCCCCCTTTTCTTCCGTCCCTCAAAGTACTCTGATCATTGATCAGATTGTTTGTTTCCCTGGGCATTTCTCTTTCCCTTTTTCCCGGACTGTACTACATAAACTTCTGCTCCATCTTCTACAGAAAATACTTGGGCTTTCTTTTTCTTTTTGCTATTAAAATGCCTTTCGGCATGCCTAGCATATTCAAGCAATGACTGTAATCTGCTTGTACGATGATCTACCATGTGCTTTGTGATAAAGCTGCTTATGGGTGCAATACTGCCTTTTAAAAATGCATTCTTTACCTGCTGCTCATATGGGGAATCATGTGTTTGATCTTCAGGAACCTGCATTCCACAATGGTTATTAAAACACTCTAATAATCTAGCATAATATCTATCAACAGTTTCACCTTCTTGTTGGATGCATTGATTAATGCAAGTCCAGTCTACCCTAGGTTTCCATTTCTCAGAGATTCAGTCTGTAAGACCTTTCACTCTGTTGTCTAGCTCTGCGCTGCTATGTGGGAGGGGTATGTGTTCTGCGTCACGGGGATTTCAGTTGCCACTGATCATGTGCCAATCTGGTCCCACAATTTGTCTGACTACTTTCTCTACTTCATCTCCGTTTAGGTTATAACTTAAACTCATGCCTTGTAAGTCTTCTAAAAATCTTCTAAAATTAACTTTTGGATGGGGAATTCCCTCAGTGGCTTTCCGGATATCTTCCGGTGTCCATGGTCTGTACACTAAGAGTGTTGGGTCCTGTCCTTCTTGTCCTGCCTAAGGATTAGGTACTTCTATGAGTGGGCATATCTCTTCTTCACTCGTATATCATGAATTTCTACTTATTTGATATAACTCAATGTCCCCTTTTGAGTTTCCTGCCCGTGTTCAAGACCTGGTCTCGATGGGATCTCTAACAAATGGTGTTGCATTTGTAGTGTCTCCACTTACAGCGATAGCAGGATATCACAGGGATAGATTAACTTGTTCACTTGCCTCATATTCTGGAAAGGGAGGTGGCGGGGCTGATGCTATTACTAAGTTATTGTCCTCTTTATCTAAAAACATTGCTTTTGAATTATTACTCTTTTGTTCCCTACGGTTTGCTTCCTCAATCCACCTGTGTGCCTGAGGAATTCCTAATTTACGTTGTTTTTTTACCCGACCTTTAGAATCAGTTTTAAGCTGTTTGACAAGTTTGACAAGTGAGGATTTTTCTAATTTACCATCAAATTCATACTTATTAACCCATTTTGAGTAGTATTTAACATTATCGGCACGTTGTGATTGCATATATTTTGCGTCTTTGGTTAACAGCGGAGTTTGGGATCTTTTTGTGCACTTATTTCCCATTCTGTTCTAACCTTTAAAATGTTACGTAACCCTGCTTATCTTTTACGTGGTACCACGGGTGTTGTTTTCTGCAGTCTCTCCAGAATGACTGCCTACCTATTCTGTTTCCCTGATCTATGACAAGACAGCAATCTTTTTGTCCATGATATGTACAAAACAAATCTCCTGACAAAACAATGCTAATCAAGTCCCTGATCTAAAACAGAAAAAGAGAAGGTAAATTCACCTTACCTGAGCCTTCATGATTGATCACCTGGTTCAAGGTAAACCCATCCTTCAGTCACAGATCAGAAAGTGGCTGGCTTCTTTTGTACGACAATTCAGTCGGAGGTCTTTTCAGATAAGAAGAACCGATGTGGTTTCTTCCCCGTACGGTTTCAAGCCACCTGGCTTGTCTGATCCAAGGCGAAGTGAAGGTTTCCGGTCCGAAGGACCAATCTGTCAAAGGAAAAAATTTCAAAGACCAATACACGTAAGGTTCAGTTAAGGCACTTTAATTTACTTGCAGCAAGGAGACAAAAACATGCAAATACAAGGATTTGTCTGATTAGTAACAGGAAGTGAAGCTATTCTTATACTGTTTAACAAGGCATTGCCTTCTAAAGCTGATGTAATCAAATACAAGCCTACAATATTGTTTTTCACAGTAGATATTGTTCATGACTTTCTGCTGACATGACATTACATTACTAGATTTGTGAGAAACTTTTTGAAAAATAACATGGCCTTGGAGACCACTAGCTAGTTACAATTATTTCTACAGTGCTGTGTTACATTTCGAGGTACTCTGCTAATTCAAACACAAAGCAAACACAGATTATAGTTCATATTCTTCAAGCAGTCTTTGTTCTACTTATCTATCTTTCCTGCAGCTGTGTATGTTCTCATAGCACAAACAGAGCTAATTGCCTAGATTTAATAACATTATAGAAATGGAATTGTTCTATTCATTATTTCCCTAACCAAGCAGAAAATCATCTGCTTCTCAGTAAATTTCCAAAGGCATAAACAAGATTTCAGCTGTGCTGACAAAATACAAGGTCAGAAAGCATGGTCAGAAAGCATTCGCAGTTTATATGGATTTATGCAGTATGAAATAGAATAAATGTGTTAACCCTTTTGGGCTTTTAAAAGCACTAATATACACATTAATACATATTTTTCTATCACTGATTATGTTCAAAAACGTATGAGTACTTAGGACTCTTCCTCTTCTTTTCCCGGTTAGGGGTCGCCACAGCAGATCACCTGTCCGCTTATGATTGGCAGTGGAGTTTTATAGTGTCGAGTTGCCAGCCCGGCACCCAACCTTCCACAGAAGGCACACACGCACACACACACACACACACACACACACACACACACACACACACACACACACACACACACACACACACACACACACACACACACACACACACACACACACACACACACACACACACGCACACACTCATGCCTAGGGCCAATTTAGAGTGTCCAATCCACCTACAACATGTCTTTGGGATGTGGGAGGAAACTGGAGAACCTGGAGGAAACCCACACGACCACAGGGAGGACATGCAGACTCCGCATAGAAGGCAACCCAGCCGAGGATCGAACCGGAAAACCTCTTGCTGTGAGGCGACAACGCTAACTGCTGCACCACCGCAGCCGCCCCATGAGTACTAAGGACTCTCCTAGTCATTAATGCTTTAATAAACCACCAATTAATCTGTAAGTGAGACAGCAAATAGTCAATAAGAAGTCAGTGATTCCAGACAAACAAGCACACTTAGGCATCATCAGTTAACAAAAAACAAAAATGTCAGGCCAGATCAGTCAGTAACTAAAAAAGTGCCTCTGAGAAGGAAAATAAGATGGGGAATGTCAAATTACAGTTCTTAAACCTGAATAACATTAAACAAACAGTAGACTGCGTTCTGGAGGGTGGTATCAGAGAGCCTAAGCAAGATGGCTGCTTAGGCTCTGAGCTCCAGGCAAAGGCAGAAGGAAAAGGAGAAAAAAATCTGTTTTATGCACAAAACGGAATCAAAGAAGAAAAAACATGCAGTATAGGGAGCTCTAGCTGTAACAGCTCGAAGCTTTTAAAGCAGCTCCACAAGAAAATCAGATCCTTTCATACTCTAATGGTGGTGGCTAAAGACACGGGTCTAGTGAAGGAAAGATTGAAAAGCCAGCAAAAGCAGAAAGAAACAATGGCAATAAATAAATAAATACTAAAAAAATTAATAAAATAAAAATAAAAATGAAAGAACTGGAGGAAGACAAAACATCCCTGCGATCTGAACTATAGACCTACAGTTATAGGATGAGTTCATAGGTTCATACTAGGCTATCTGCCATGGGGCAATTATAAGCCTAGCCCGATTCTGTATGGCTTACGCCGCCCCTTGATTTGAATATACTGTGCCCTTTTTAAGGTTTAGTTTACTGTGCCTCTGTCTAATAGTGACACAGGAGTAATCCCTGGGACAAACCTACGATCCCCCATCCACCTATCAAGATTCTTCTTGAAGAGATTCAGTGAGGTGCTCTGCCTCACATGAACTGGAATTCTATTCCAGAGCGAAGGGAGCCTCTGGGTTATGAACCAGTCCCTCCAGCGAGTTCTATTTATTTCTGTGCTGAGGTTCAAGTCCCTAGAGCATGTGGCTCTAAGGGATTTAGATTTACTGAGGTGGAGCATGTCCATTAATTCTGGATTTGACATAGCTTTGTATGTTAGGCATAGATCGCCTCGAAGTAGGCGGTATGCAACTGAGTAGAGCTGGAGTTTTTTTAACCGAGCAGCATATGGCATCTGTTTGAGACCCTTGATCCTCTTGGTGAGATACTTTTGGGATCTTTCTAATTGCTGCAGGTGTCGGGTAAGGTACATCCCAAAAGGGGCATTGTATTCTATGATGGGCCTGATGAGGGATGAATAAAGGGGCACGATTACCTCTCTTGATCTAGATGTGAAGCCCTTCGTGATGAGGTGGGCTATGTAGAAGGTCTTTCTAACCACTTTGGCAATGTGGTTTTCAAAGGAGAGATTGCTATCAACTTGGGTCCCCAGGTCCCTAATAACTTTCTCTGTACTTAATGGGTTTCTGCCTATGTGGTAATTTGTGGGCACATTGGTTTTGCCAAAGGGTATGACTATACATTTTTTGGCATTTAGCTTTAAACCATGGTGCTGGCACCAGTTATCTGTCTCTGTGAGACCTTTTTGAAGGATGCTTGTGTCAGCTGGAGAGTTGATTATGGCACCCAGTTTGCAGTCGTCTGCGAACTTGGTGAGCCATAGTCTTCCCACGTTTCCCTGTACCTCGGAAAAGTATATACCGAACAAGAGTGGTCCCAGGACAGAACCCTGTGGAACGCCACTTGTGACCGGTTTCGAGTCTGACATGGCTCCAGCAACTCTCACTCTGTGGGTTCTGCCTTTGAGCCAGTTTGCGACCCATCTTGTGACATAAGGGTTTATATTTAAGCTGGATAGCTTATCTATGATGCGCGAGTGGGGTATTGTGTCAAATGCCTTTGCAAGGTCCAGATAGGCTGTGTGGACTACCTTCCCTTCATCTATGGCTTTGGTGACTGTTTCGAAGAAGTCAACCAGGTTCAAAAGGCAGGATCTGCCCTTGACAAAGCCGAACTGGGTAGGATCTAGTGTCTGTAGGTCCCCAATGTCTTTGTTTATGAGCTCCATGATGATCCTCTCCATAGCCTTGCAGACTAAGCTAGTCAGGCTTATGGGGCGATACTTTCCAGGGTCCGTAGAGGCTCCACCTTTGTGGAGTGGGACCACTGTTGCTGTACGCCATTCTGTGGGCACATATCCTGTAGTGAGGCTGAGATTGTATAGCTGTTTTATTTGAGGGATTAGTTCCTCTTGGCGTTCATGTAGGATGCAACCTGGGATGCCATCTGGTCCCATGGAAGCAGTGTTTTTTGCTTTGGAGAGGGCAGCCTTCACCTGAGCATCAGAGATGTTTGGGAGGCAGCCCTCTGCCGGGATAGATACTTGCTCTTTTGGGGGGGGGGTGGAGAAGTTTGCACTGAACCTGTCTGCCAGGATATTGGTGATGTCTGTGGGTTCAGTGTATTTTTTGTCGTTTAGAATCAACTCAGAACAAGTCTGGGAGTTGCATCCCAGGTTTCTAACATAACTGAAAAAAGCCTTATGATTGTCTTTGGTGTTCTGTGCAATTTTTCCCTCAAAGCTGGCCTTGGAGGATTTTATGAGGGATTGTAATTTTTTGCTAGTACTGATCAGAGATGCCTTCCCTATTAGGGATTTTGCTCTATCATGTAGTAGCTTCCTCCTTCTGTTGTACAGTTTATTTATGGCAGGGGTCCACCAGACTGGACGCCTGCCTTTGGATGATTGGGTCTTGGTTTTGTTTGGGATAGCATGATCCATGCATTCCTGGAGATGTCCGTAGAATGCATTTATATAGGATTCTGCAGTTTGGGCCATAGTTTCCACTGGCCCTGGGGCCTTGAAGGATTCCACTTTGGTTTTGAGAAGTGAGAAGTTTGCTTTTGAGAAGTTTTTCACTGTGGTTTTCTGGGCTGGGGGTGGGGTCGGGATGTGGACATCCAGTGAAATTAATTTATGGTCTGATATTACCAATGAGGGATATACTTCTAGTGTGGAGCATAGAGTCCCCATGTTGGTAATGATCAGGTCTAGTATGTTGTCCCCTCTTGTGGGAGTGGTGACTAGTTGTTCCATAGCATTTGAGTTTATAATTTCCAGGAACCTTTGGGCTAAGGTGCTGGGGCTTGAGTAGTGCTCCCAGTCAACGTTTGGGTAGTTGAAGTCACCCAATATAATGGTGTTCGGAGAGATCTTCATGTTCTCCAATGTTTTCAGGAAAGCCGACTGGGATTCCTGACTTTGAGAGGGTGGTCTGTAGGATGCTATAAACTGAAAAGCAGTCTTGCCCACTGTTAGTTGCACGTGGATGGTCTCCGATACTTCGTGCAATGCCACTAACCTGGAGGTGTGGATATCCTTGATAAATATGGAAACTCCCCCTCCTTTTGTGGTTCGGTCCGGGTTTTGGGGCCGAAAAGCATGATATGAGGTATAGCCTGGTAGTGCTGGGGTGCTCTCTGGAGCCTTGAACCAGGTTTCTGTCACTGCACAGATATCGATGTTCTCCATACTGAGGAGAGCTTCGAGTGCATGCGTCTTGAGGTTAAGACTTGTGGCATTTAGCAGCATTACCCTTAGTTTCTTGTAGCTTGTGCTGTCTATGGGGGTGGGTTTGACTTTTGAGCCTTGCCTAAAAAAGTCACTATGGGGGTGGCAAGAGCCTTTGCCAATATCCAAAAGCCCAGTGGTGACAGGTGCAAGCTGTCCCTAGCGAAGCAACTTGGCTTGTCGAGCATAGAAATAGAAAGAATGACAAAAAGTTAAGCAGGGAAACTTGATGAAGAACAGATCCAGGTAAGGATGTATTCACATAGCAGTAACTGATCAAGGAATCAGGGTTGGGACAATTCCTCATCAAGCTCTTAGAAACAAGATTCCACCTACTTAAACCTCAGGAAATGATGGTGTAGAGAACACATAGGATAGGCAAACTAGATAGCAGTACTACAGGGCAACCCAGACAGATGCTAATATGAACATACAATTTTAAAATAAAAGAAATGCTTATACAAGCAAAAAAATGAGGGCCATCCCTTACAGGGAATACATATAAAGCCAGTGGAGAATTACTCACATGTCTTGAATTAAAAAGAGAAAATAAATGGATAAGCTTATACTCCCACTCAAGGCTATAGGGTGCAAGCATAAATCCACTACATGGTCATTTTGGAAATCATCTGGCGAGGGGAAAGAATCAGCTTGGCTATGGACAGGGAGGCACAAAAAACTGTAAACAAAATTATCCTGAGCAGAAATGGAGGGAGCACATTAAGTCACCAAAGGTGACATGATCAAAGTATGTACATGAAACTGCATTCATCAACAGTGGAGCTTGTCTGTTTCTCCACTGGTGTGCAAGGAATTGCTGTATATAAGTCAGGGGGGCTTGTTCTTAGCAAAAAAAAAAAAAAAAAAAAAAAAAAAGAAAAACTTTCCTCTGATGTTCACTAAAGGTAGTACCGTTGAACATTTTTAAAGTCTTTATGTCACTCTCTGCCTTCAGAGAGTTGACATGAATCTAAAATGGCAGTCCAAGAAATTCAAACAGATTGCCAACAATGGACATCACTCGTTCAGAGAATATCGTATGTAGAGGTGCTACTAGCAAAAATAGTTAAACAGGAAGAAGTGCCAGGAGCATCAGGTGATGTAGGCTGGAAGGTGAAACAACAACAAACAAGGAAATAAACAAATCCAAGCCCATCATGAGCCATACAGAAAGACATTAGACAAGAAATGGGGGGAGAGAAACATGACGTCATTCAAGAGTAAAAACAATAA
>NC_056732.1:1459550815-1459558315 GCF_019279795.1 Protopterus annectens
CACTCTCCCCAGTTGGTGTATTGTACAATGATGGTCCTTCATTTGCTGGTGAGCTTAAAACGGGCTCCTCGTTGGTCATGAGTTGTGGGTTTACTTCATCATTCACAGTATTCAGCTGAACATTAATATTTTCCACCGAGGTAATCTGTGCACCTTTCTGTCCTTTCCTTACAAGATTGTCAGTATTTGAAGCATTATTGTGCTGAGCAAGTCTAGATTTAGGCCATGCAAAGACTTGCCCCTTCTCAAAGTCCTGGCAATCATGCTGTATCTTCACTCTCTTCTGTTGTATTAGTTTACGTTCATAGAGCCTAACGTGCTCCCTAACATTCCTGGTATGAATCTCTGCTCCCTTTGAGCCTAAATTCTGTTGAATAGTGTCATATTGCTGCTGTATTTCTACACCCAATTGCTCTTCGATAGGTGTAAATGGTCTATAAGCAGCCTCATATAAGCATGGCTTGTCTCAAGGTTTATCTGCTGCCATTTGGCTAGCAGGTCAGGATGAGAGTCACCATAGGTCGGCATGACTAGTACATGCAACCCATGTGGTATTATATGCATCCTGCTACATACTTCAAAATGTAATCTCTGGTACTGCAATCTTTTTAAGTGAAAAAAGTAATTTTCTAACTGTGTAGAAGCATTACGTAGTGTCTGCATATCCTCAGTATTTAATGTATGCTCTTGAGCAGCACTTACTTTTATAACTAACAATGGGCAAAACTGCAATTCAAATTGTAGCTTGCTACAGATCACACACCATGTCCCAGGATCCCCATTCCGCATTTCTGGAAATATTGGGTAACATAAAGGCCCTACCAAACCCCTAATATTGTGTGATTTCAACTACCCAAACATTAACTGGGAGAACTACTCAAGTACTAACTCCCTTGCCCAACATTTCCTAGAATTTATAAACTCAAACACCCTGGTTCAACTGGTCAACACTCCTGCCAAAGCTGACAACATATTGGACCTGGTCATCACCAACATGGGTGACCGGTGTACCACACCAGAGGTCAAACCCTCGCTGGTTAGATCTGACCATAAACAAATCACTTTGGATATCCACATTCCACCCCGACCCCCAGACAAGGAAACCACCGTGAAAAACTTTTCAAAAGCAAACTTCACGTTACTTAAGACGGAGGTGGAAAGTTTCAAAGCCCCCATGCTAAAGGATAATGCTGTCCAAGCTGCAAAATCCTTTACTAATGCATTCTACGGGCACCTACAAGAATGCATGGATCATGCTATTCCAGGCAAAACCAAGACTTACTCCTCCAAGAAAAGGAAACCAGTCTGGTGGACTCCTGCCATAAACAAGCTATACACTAGAAGGAGGAAACTAGTACAGAAAAGAGTAAAATTCCAAGAAGGGAAGACATCATTGATTAGTATCAGCAAGAAACTATGATCCTTTATAAAATCGTCCAAGGCAAGCTTTGAAAGAAAACTTGCCAAGGACTCCAAAGATAACTACAAGGCATTCTTTAGCTATGTCAAGAATCTAAGTGGCAATGCTCAGATCTACTCGGGGTTAGTGCAGAATGGCACAAAATACACTGAACCAACTGATATTGCCAACATCCTGGCAGACAGGTTCAGTGCAAACTTCACCTCCCCTCTCACCCCCAAAAGGGCCCATAACCATACCAGAAGAATGTAGAGCCCCTGAATCACAGACACTCAGGTTAAAATAACCCTCTCCAAAGCCAAAAACACAGCATCAATGGGACCGGACGGTGTCCCAGGCTGCGTCTTACATGAGCTCAAAGACAAACTAACCCCTCACCTAAACACACTGTTCAAATTCAGCCTCTCCACAGGCCATGTACCCATAGAGTGGTGCACAGCAATGGTTATTCTGCTCCACAAAGGTGGAGCCACAACAGACCCTGGGAACTATCACCCTATAAGCCTGACTAGCTTGGTCTTCAAGGCTATGGAGCGCATCATCATTATGGAACTCATTAACAGAGACATTGGGAACCTCCAGACATTGGATCCTACCCAGTTCGACTTTGTTAAGGGCAGATCATACCTCCTAAACCTGGTGGACTTCTTTGAGACAGTTACCAAGGCTATAGACGAGGGAAAGGTCATACACACAGTCTACCTAGACCTCACAAAGGCCTTTGACACCATTCCCCATTCTGGTATTATAGACAAGCTCACCAGCCTGAACATAAACCCCTATGTCACAAGATGGGTTGCCAGTTGGCTCACGGACAGAACCCACATGGTGAGAGTTGCAGGAGCTAGGTCTGACTCTAAACTGGTTACAAGTGGCGTTCCCCAGGGCTCAGTCCTAGGACCCCTCCTGTTTGGCATATACTTCTCAGAGGTACAGACAAGCACAAGAGGACTATGGCTGACCAAGTTCGCAGACGACTGCAAACTAGGGGCTATAATTGACTCACAGGCTGACACAGACATCCTCCAAAAGGGTCTCACTGAGATGGATATCTGGTGTCAAAATCATGGCCTCAAGCTAAATGCCAAAAAGGTCATAGTTATTCCCTCTGGAAATAACAAAATACCCACAAACTACCACATAGGTGGTAGTCCCCTAAATACAGAAAATGTAATAAGGAATCTGGCGACCCAAGTAGATAGTAATCTCTCCTTTGATAAGCACATTGCCAAAATGGTTAGAAAATCCTTCTATGTGGCCCACCTAATCACAAAAGGGTTTGCATCCAGATCAAAAGAGGTCATTGTGCCCCTCTACTCATCACTCATCAGACCCATCATAGAGTACAATGCCCCATTTGGGATGTACCTTACAAGACACGTGCAACAGCTGGAAAGACCACAGAAGTACCTCACCAAGAGGATCACTGGCCTCAAACAGATGCCCTATGCAGCTCGACTGAAGAAACTCCAGCTGTACTCGGTTGCATACCGCCTGCTTAGAGGTGATCTCTGCCTGACATACAAGGCCATGTCCAACCCAGAATTGATGGACATGCTCCACCTAAAGAAAACCTTATCCCCTCAAGCCACACGCTCTAGGGATCTAAACCTCACCACAACAATAAATAGGACATGTGGGAGGGATAGATTCCTGTCTCAGAGACTTCCCATGCTTTGGAACAAGATTCCAATCTACATTAGGCAGAGCTCCTCGCTAGCACTCTTCAAGAGAAACCTTGACAACTGGATAGGAAACAGAAAGTTTACCCAGGGGATCACTTCAGTGCCTCTGCTGGACAGAGGCACAAGGAACTAATCTAAGGGGGTGGCAAAAGCTAACACATTCTGGCTAGGCTTATAAATGCCTTCGGGCAGATAGCCTAGTACCTACCTATGAACCTATGAACATATATTATCCAAAAGGGAATTGCCCATTACCCTTAGCAACTCAGTTAGAGAAGTTCTTGATTTATAAATCATCTGGTAGTTACCTCCAGTGCTCAGTCTTATCTGTTCCTCTGCCATGCTTCAGGTGGAGACAGCAAAAAACACAAAATAAGAATCAAAAATCCACACAGAAGAACGCTGCTGTATAGTAACAAACCAAGTGAATAACAGTAAAATCCACTTCCAGCAGCTCAGAGCAGAGTCTCCAAATTTTCAAAATCCACAGTCTTTCTTAAAAATGTTTATTAGGTAAGCGCTTTCACAAACAGTAAGTTTGCTTCCTCAGACCTTAGTGAAAAAACAGCGATGAAACTCATACTTATAACCTCCCATAGATTTAAAACAACTTATCACTAGTTATTTCTAATTAGCAACAAGTAACCCATTCATTGCCAAGTTACATAGAGAAAATACAGACATTAAAAATACAGACATTAAAAATACAGGCAATGAAAATACAGGCAATAAAAATGCTTAAATAATAAAAATACCAAGACATAGGATTCCGTACTATTTCACCTTATTTCCTTAATCTTTTATTTTTCAGCTTTGATGTGATAGTTAGGTGGTCAGTGAGGCCCTTCCCCAGATGTGCACTAAATGTTATTATCCATTTTAATTCTCGTTCCGTAGTGATGTCATTAATGCTCCCTAACCTGATATTTTCATGTAAAATCTCCAAGACACTGAACTTAAAATGGTGCTGACTGCCTAGTTCCAAAATGTGTTTGGCTGCAGCACTATATACATGCCCCCTCCTCAAGCAGTACATGTGGTCCCGTATTCTCTCTCTTAACCTTCTATTTGTTTCCCTATATAGAATAATGCACAGGTGCAACAACGGCCAAGGTAGACCAAATTCCTAGACTTACAGTTGGCATCTATCTCTAACACATAAGCTCTACCAGTGTCAGGATGTATAAACTCTGTCCCTTCTTGGATATAGTCACAAAAACAGCAATGGCCACTTTTAACTGTACCCATACCCTTAGGTATAGGAACTAACTGTGAGTCCATTTCGGATAACATAACCTACGTCTCAAGTTCTTTATTTTCTTATATACCATCCATGGTCTATTTCCCACTAGCTCTGCCACTTTATGATCTAACTGAAGGATATGCCAATTCCTAACAAAAATATCATGTAATACTTTGCTATCCCTAGTGTAAGTAAGAGACAGGGGAACACTTCTTTTACTATCAAATGTCCTAGTGTTACCAGATGTCCTATGGGCTGAAAGGAGTATGGTAAGCTGACAAGAAGCCAGTTGGCTGAGATGTGCCAAGCTAATGACTGGTGCAGGCAAACCTGACTAAAGCAGACATGATTGCAGCTTTGGTCACAGCTGCATCAGAAAATAGCAACCAGGAGGATGATCAGACTGGCTGTGGAGATGTACAGCACTCAGAGAATAGACAGCTCAACCTTTCTACAGGGGACTTAAAAATCCATCTGGAGTTAAAGAGACTTGAGTTAGAGGCCAGGCATTTGGAAATAGAAGCTGAGGAGGAGGAGAGGCAAAGGAGATGCTGACTCTTCGCCAGAGTCATGGAGGTAATGGGGAAGGGAGTAACCAAATCCCAGAAGCAACAAAGTCAGTAAATTTCTTTCACCGTTTACACAGGGGGATCATTTTGATAGTTTCATTCATATGTTTGAGAGGGTATTTAACTCATTAACCTTGACTACCTTCTCATGGCACCTCTGTGGTTACATCCACGCGTGCTGTGAGACGATAGTAACTGCATGCTGTTACTCCCGAGTGCCTTCTCCCAGCGCACATAACTTTGCAGTCATATTCTAACTCCACTGTTGAAAATTAAGTTGAAAAAGTAACTGAACTTTGTCAGTTACCTTGTCAGCTTATATTTCAGCATGGAGTTACATAGTGTTCATATTTCAGTTTTCGGAGAAAATCGGCTTGCAATTCACTCTCTACTTACCTCTCCATAGCAAGCTAATTTTCTATGCATTTATTAAAGCAAGCGGTGGCATCCAATGGCAGTCTTGCAATCCAAGCCACCACTTTCTTATTAACACCTCCACCCCTGACCTAAAAACCCTTTGTTCTGTGTAAATAAATAGGGGGTCCGACAGTAAAAATTCCCTTTCTTTTTCTGGCTTGTGCGGAATTTACTGCTGGATTTCTCTATTTATTTTTGCAACACTTTATGGAACGGGAGTTTTGCTACCTGCACTGGAGATCTGTCTGTGTGAGTATCTTCTACAGACCGTTTCACCCCAAACCAGAATAAGGTAAGATGGTGCCAGCTTTGCTTCTCTCATACAAATGCTGTATGATATTGGACCTGTATCGTAATTCCTTTTGTAATAACCACAGTTTTTTTTTTCCCCCGTACCTTAATTTTGCCATTGCCCCTATTTGCCATTGACTTTAGTGTCCAGGTAAGCCATAGCATAACTGCCTAATGATGCATACAGTCCTTTATAACTGCATGTTATTTGCGACTGGTCTGGCCATTTGTGAAACATTAATCTTGCACAGAAACTCCCATTCCGGTGAACTCATGTAGCACTCTTTCTCTACGTTTTATGATTTGAGCCTATAGGTTGCCTTTTTCAGCTCAGTGCAACATATCCAGTTTGTATTACGAAGATCAAACATGGCATCCCTAAGAATATGAAGCAGTAACATGGGGAAGGAAAAAGAAACAAGTTTGTCACTATTTCTTGTTACCATTTTATTTGATTAGCGGTGTTGCAGCGGTAACGTTGTCGCCTCACAGCAAGAGGTTCTCCCGTTCGATTCTCGGCTGGAGCGCCTTCTGTGTGGAGTCTGCATGTCCTCCCCGTGGTCGAGTGGCATTCGAAAGACATGTGTGAATGGGCGTGCCATCATTGAAGGTTGGGCGTCGAGCTGGCTCCTCGGCACCGTAAAAATCTACTGCCAGTCATTAGCGGACCGGAGTTCCGCTGTGGCGACCCCTAACTGGGAAATGCCGAAACAACAACATTTGTAGACAATTTTCAGCATTTTTGCTTTGCAGCCAAGACTGTTTCATATACAATTTCCTGCTTACATGAAAAAAAAAGTATCCGCTCAAGTTATGCCCTCCCCAGCCATTGGTGTTGGTGTTATCATCCAAGAGCTCTGTTTCCTCCCACGCTACAGGGCCTCTTGTCTCTATCATTTCTCCCCATGGCCGCGGCATAATGTTGTTTGCATCCATGTCTGACTTCTTCCCGGATAAACAAATTACAAGCTAACTTGGTTCTGATGAACAATGAGCTGGTATGTTTATGTTTATAAGAAAGCTGTCACTGATGTGGAAGTATGAATGACTTTCGCCATTTGTGCTGGACTTCCTGCACGAGTTCCGTTTTGGCATTGGGTGCTGCTCAGTTTTCACAAATGAATTGTCTGTGTAAGTGGGAGTAAAGGCCCAAAAGCTTAATAGGTTTTAAACATCAGTCCCTTAGAACATCGGATTTTGCTCCAGCACATATTTTTTATATCATTAAGAATGAAACTCTGACATTTTTATCGTATGGGTTCCTTGGGTGAGTGCTTTATGGGTGGTTAATCCACCAATAGATATTGATGTGTGGCAGTTGCAGAGACAAGTCATTGATTGTTGAATGGCTGGCACAGGGCATCTTGTTACAACTACAGATGCTTCTGTGAGTGATTGGAGTGCTGTGTTTTGTTTTATTTTCTTGCATAGTCAGTATTTCACAGATAAGTAAATTTGGAGTCTGATGTTTTATCAACTTCCCTGCATACAGTGCTATGCTTTATGTGGCCAAATCAGATTGTGATTGCTTACCTTGGTTAGTGATCCGGGCATTGCCCGTAGTGATCAGGACTTTACTGGGAAGTGTACTTTTATTGCAGTTAAGAAACGGACTGAGACTTGTTCCTGTGCCCGCTGCAAATCATTTCTGATACAAATTTGTGATCCGCATGGTACCAATCATTATATTATTCCTCAAAGTTGTATGCTATATTGCATCGAGTTGCTTGATGGGATACTTGATACTTTCAAGTTGTGGCAGTTGCAGGTAGTAGTTCCTGGGGCTTATGTTCAGTTAAAGTTCTCTTTTTCTACTCCTTTACAGTTTTGCCATTACATTTACTATTGTTTACCCTGTTATAAACACATCTGAGG